>NC_091389.1:11652710-11722710 GCF_038502225.1 Cherax quadricarinatus
ATTATGGTTGTTGTATTCTTGGTGGGTGCGTTAAGCCCGTAGGGGGTTGATACGGGGGGAATAGGGAACGAAGGGCAGTCGGAACTGATGCATAGGAAGCTCTGAAGCCTTGGATCATGAGCTCTGGATAACGTGTCTTGAAGGATGGGGGGGGTGTCAGAGGTTGCCAGAGCGTCACTCTACCCAGCTGTGAGTCACTGATCTTGTGTGTACGCTCCCATATGGCCAGGATCCCATCCCATATGGCCAGGATCCCATCCCATATGGCAAGGATCCCATCCCATATGGCCAGGATCCCATCCCATATGGCCAGGATCCCATCCTACATGGCCAGGATCCCATTCCATATGGCCAGGATCCTATCCCATATGGCCAGAATCCCATCCCATATGGCAGGATCCCATCCCATATGGCAGGATCCCATCCCATATGGCCAGAATCCCATCCCATATGGCAAGGGTCCCATCCCATATGGCCAGGATCCCATCCCATATGGCCAGGATCCCATCCCATATGGCAAGGATCCCATCCCATATGGCCAGGATCCCATCCCATATGGCCAGGATCCCATCCCATATGGCAAGGATCCCATCCCATATGGCCAGGATCCCATCCCATATGGCCAGGATCCCATCCTACATGGCCAGGATCCCATTCCATATGGCCAGGATCCTATCCCATATGGCCAGAATCCCATCCCATATGGCAGGATCCCATCCCATATGGCAGGATCCCATCCCATATGGCCAGAATCCCATCCCATATGGCAAGGGTCCCATCCCATATGGCAAGGATCCCATCCCATATGGCCAGGATCCCATCCCATATGGCAGGATCCCATCCCATATGGCCAGGATCCCATCCCATATGGCAAGGATCCCATCCCATATGGCCAGGATCCCATCCCATATGGCCAGGATCCCATCCCATATGATAAGGATCCGATCCCATCCCATATGGCCAGGATCCCATCCCATATGGCCAGGATCCCATCCCATATGGCAGGATTCTATCCTATATGGCCAGGATCCCATCCCACATGACCAGAATCCCATCTTATATGGCCAGGATCCCATCCCATATGGCCAGGATCTCATCCCATATGGCAGGATCCCATCCCATATGGCAGGATCCCATCCCATATGGCAAGGATCCCATCCCATATGGCAAGGATCCCATCCCATATGGCAAGGATCCCATCCCATATGGCCAGGATCCCATCCCATATGGCCATTATCCCATCCCATATGGCAAGGATCCCATCCCATATGGCCAGGATCCCATCCCATATGGCAAGGATCCGATCCCATCCCATATGGCCAGGATCCCATCCCATATGGCCAGGAACCCATCCCATATGGCCAGGATCCCATCCTATATGGTTGGCATCCCACCTCACATAAGAACATCAGAAATAAGGAGCACTGAAGCAGGCCAACTGGCCCGTGCTAGGCAGGTCCAAGTTACCTACTGGCCTAAGCTAGTCAGCTCCAAGTCACACCCACCCACACCCACTCGTGTATTTATCTAATCTATTCCAGTCACGGTACTGTGCCTTTTCTCGTTATCTATGACGGTACTGGGGACTTTTATTCCACTCATCCACAACTCTATTACCGGTCAGATTCCCTTACACCTCCTGTAAGGGAATCTGACCGAAGACGCCCACTGTTTAGGGTCTTCAAACCTGACATAGGACGCTTGAAGATCCTAACACCACATAATTCTTGATAAATGCTACTCAATCCTACATTCAGCATGTGGATTCACAACCTGGAATTAATTAGTTCTGATATAGGTGCACATAGGAACAATTATCATATATAGAAATGTAGGTGACCTACCTGGATGACCCAGAAAGGTCAGTGACTTACATCACTTGTGATGTCTTAGTTAAAAGCTAGCTTTAACAGGTAAGATGGATGGCTGCGAACAACCATCCAAGGAGGAACTACCTTCCTGTGTAACATGGATGACAACAACCATCCAGGGAGGAACTACCTTCCTGTGTGTGTAACATGGATGACAACAACCATCCAGGGAGGAACTACCTTCCTGTGTGTGTAACATGGTTGACAACAACCATCCAGGGAGGAACTACCTTCCTGTGTGTGTAACATGGATGACAACAACCATCCAGGGAGGAACTACCTTCCTGTGTGTGTAACATGGATGACAACAACCATCCAGGGAGGAACTACCTTCCTGTGTGTGTAACATGGATGACAACAACCATCCAGGGAGGAACTACCTTCCTGTGTGTGTAACATGGTTGACAACAACCATCCAGGGAGGAACTACCTTCCTGTGTGTGCAACATGGATGACAACAACCATCCAGGGAGGAACTACCTTCCTGTGTAACATGGATGACAACAACCATCCAGGGAGGAACTACCTTCCTGTGTGTGTAACATGGTTGACAACAACCATCCAGGGAGGAACTACCTTCCTGTGTGTGCAACATGGATGACAACAACCATCCAGGGAGGAACTACCTTCCTGTGTGTGTAACATGGATGACAACAACCATCCAGGGAGGAACTACCTTCCTGTGTGTGTAACATGGTTGACAACAACCATCCAGGGAGGAACTACCTTCCTGTGTGTGCAACATGGATGACAACCATCCAGGGAGGAACTACCTTCCTGTGTGTGCAACATGGATGACAACAACCATCCAGGGAGGAACTACCTTCCTGTGTGTGCAACATGGATGACAACCATCCAGGGAGGAACTACCTTCCTGTGTGTGTAAGATGGATGACAACAACCATCCAGGGAGGAACTACCTTCCTGTGTGTGTAACATGGTTGACAACAACCATCCAGGGAGGAACTACCTTCCTGTGTGTGTAAGATGGATGACAACAACCATCCAGGGAGGAACTACCTTCCTGTGTGTGTAACATAGATGACAACAACCATCCAGGGAGGAACTACCTTCCTGTGTGTGCAACATGGATGACAACAACCACCCAGGGAGGAACTACCTTCCTGTGTGTGTAACATGGATGACAACAACCATCCAGGGAGGAACTACCTTCCTGTGTGTGTAACATGGATGACAACAACCACCCAGGGAGGAACTACCTTCCTGTGTGTGTAACATGGATGACAACAACCATCCAGGGAGGAACTACCTTCCTGTGTGTGTAAGATGGATGACAACAACCATCCAGGGAGGAACTACCTTCCTGTGTGTGTAACATGGATGACAACAACCATCCAGGGAGGAACTACCTTCCTGTGTGTGTAACATGGATGACAACAACCATCCAGGGAGGAACTACCTTCCTGTGTGTGTAACATGGATGACAACAACCATCCAGGGAGGAACTACCTTCCTGTGTAACATGGATGACAACAACCATCCAGGGAGGAACTACCTTCCTGTGTGTGTAACATGGATGACAACAACCATCCAGGGAGGAACTACCTTCCTGTGTGTGTAACATGGTTGACAACAACCATCCAGGGAGGAACTACCTTCCTGTGTGTGTAACATGGATGACAACAACCATCCAGGGAGGAACTACCTTCCTGTGTGTGTAAGATGGATGACAACAACCATCCAGGGAGGAACTACCTTCCTGTGTGTGTAAGATGGATGACAACAACCATCCAGGGAGGAACTACCTTCCTGTGTGTGTAAGATGGATGACAACAACCATCCAGGGAGGAACTACCTTCCTGTGTGTGTAAGATGGATGACAACAACCATCCAGGGAGGAACTACCTTCCTGTGTGTGTAAGATGGATGACAACAACCATCCAGGGAGGAACTACCTTCCTGTGTGTGTAAGATGGATGACAACAACCATCCAGGGAGGAACTACCTTCCTGTGTGTGTAAGATGGATGACAACAACCATCCAGGGAGGAACTACCTTCCTGTGTGTGTAAGATGGATGACAACAACCATCCAGGGAGGAACTACCTTCCTGTGTGTGTAACATGGTTGACAACAACCATCCAGGGAGGAACTACCTTCCTGTGTGTGTAAGATGGATGACAACAACCATCCAGGGAGGAACTACCTTCCTGTGTGTGTAAGATGGATGACAACCATCCAGGGAGGAACTACCTTCCTGTGTGTGTAAGATGGATGACAACAACCATCCAGGGAGGAACTACCTTCCTGTGTGTGTAAGATGGATGACAACAACCATCCAGGGAGGAACTACCTTCCTGTGTGTGTAAGATGGATGACAACCATCCAGGGAGGAACTACCTTCCTGTGTGTGTAACATGGATGACAACAACCATCCAGGGAGGAACTACCTTCCTGTGTGTGTAAGATGGATGACAACAACCATCCAGGGAGGAACTACCTTCCTGTGTGTGTAAGATGGATGACAACAACCATCCAGGGAGGAACTACCTTCCTGTGTGTGTAACATGGTTGACAACAACCATCCAGGGAGGAACTACCTTCCTGTGTGTGTAACATGGATGACAACAACCATCCAGGGATGAACTACCTTCCTGTGTGTGTAACATGGATGACAACAACCATCCAGGGATGAACTACCTTCCTGTGTGTGTAACATGGATGACAACAACCATCCAGGGATGAACTACCTTCCTGTGTGTGTAACATGGATGACAACAACCATCCAGGGATGAACTACCTTCCTGTGTGTGTAACATGGATGACAACAACCATCCAGGGAGGAACTACCTTCCTGTGTGTGCAACATGGATGACAACAACCATCCAGGGAGGAACTACCTTCCTGTGTGTGCAACATGGATGACAACAACCATCCAGGGAGGAACTACCTTCCTGTGTGTGCAACATGGATGACAACCATCCAGGGAGGAACTACCTTCCTGTGTGTGCAACATGGATGACAACAACCATCCAGGGAGGAACTACCTTCCTGTGTGTGTAACATGGTTGACAACAACCATCCAGGGAGGAACTACCTTCCTGTGTGTGTAACATGGTTGACAACAACCATCCAGGGAGGAACTACCTTCCTGTGTGTGTAACATGGTTGACAACAACCATCCAGGGAGGAACTACCTTCCTGTGTGTGTAACATGGTTGACAACAACCATCCAGGGAGGAACTACCTTCCTGTGTGTGTAACATGGTTGACAACAACCATCCAGGGAGGAACTACCTTCCTGTGTGTGTAACATGGTTGACAACAACCATCCAGGGAGGAACTACCTTCCTGTGTGTGTAACATGGTTGACAACAACCATCCAGGGAGGAACTACCTTCCTGTGTGTGTAACATGGATGACAACAACCATCCAGGGAGGAACTACCTTCCTGTGTGTGTAACATGGATGACAACAACCATCCAGGGAGGCATTATCTTCCTGTGTAATATGGATGACAACAACCATCCAGTGAGGAACTACCTTCCTGTGTGTGTAACATGGATGACAACCATCCAGGGAGGAACTACCTTCCTGTGTGTGTAACATGGATGACAACAACCATCCAGGGAGGAACTACCTTCCTGTGTAAGATGGATGACAACAACCATCCAGGGAGGAACTGCCTTCCTGTGTGTGTAACATGGATGACAACAACCATCCAGGGAGGAACTACCTTCCTGTGTGTGTAACATGGATGACAACAACCATCCAGGAACTACCTACACACAGCAAGGATGGAGATGAGCCACGAGATCAACAGCAGCATCACTATAACAAGAATAAAAACTCCCAGTTGAGTAATCATCATCATATGAGTTTAGTAAACACCTCCCACTCTACCTTACACACAACACTATCCAATCCTCCTTCACTCCACTCACATCCTCTTGATAAACCATTCAATCCTCTTTATAAAGTATTCAATCCTCTTTATGAAGTATTCAATCCTCTTTATAAAGTATTCAATCCTCTTTATAAAGTATTCAATCCTCTTTATAAAGTATTCAATCCTCTTTATAAAGTATTCAATCCTCTTTATAAAGGATTCAATCCTCTTTATGAGGGATTCAATCCTCTTTATAAAGTATTCAATCCTCTTTATAAAGTATTCAATCCTCTTTATAAAGTATTCAATCCTCTTTATAAAGGATTCAATCCTCTTTATGAAGTATTCAATCCTCTTTATAAAGTATTCAATCCTCTTTATAAAGTATTCAATCCTCTTTATGAAGTATTCAATCCTCTTTATAAAGTATTCAATCCTCTTTATAAAGGATTCAATCCTCTTTATGAAGTATTCAATCCTCTTTATAAAGTATTCAATCCTCTTTATAAAGTATTCAATCCTCTTTATAAAGGATTCAATCCTCTTTATAAAGTATTCAATCCTCTTTATAAAGTATTCAATCCTCTTTATAAAGTATTCAATCCTCTTTATAAAGGATTCAATCCTCTTTATGAGGGATTCAATCCTCTTTATAAAGTATTCAATCCTCTTTATAAAGTATTCAATCCTCTTTATAAAGTATTCAATCCTCTTTATAAAGTATTCAATCCTCTTTATAAAGTATTCAATCCTCTTTATAAAGGATTCAATCCTCTTTATGAGGGATTCAATCCTCTTTATAAAGTATTCAATCCTCTTTATAAAGTATTCAATCCTCTTTATAAAGTATTCAATCCTCTTTATAAAGGATTCAATCCTCTTTATGAGGGATTCAATCCTCTTTATAAAGTATTCAATCCTCTTTATAAACCATTCAATCCTCTTTATAAACCATTCAATCCTCTTGATAAATTAGCCAGTCCTCTTTATAAAGGATTCAATCCTCTTGATAAACCATTTAATCCTCTTTATAAACCACTGAATCCCCTCTATAAACCATTCAATCCTCTTGATAAGGTATTCAATCCTCTTTATAAAGTATTCAATCCTCTTTATAAAGGATTCAATTCTCTTTATAAAGGATTCACTCCTTTATAAAATATTTAATCCTCTTTATAAAGTATTCAATCCTCTTTATAAAGGATTCAGTCATCTTTATAAATATACAATCCTCTCGTGAAAGATAATCTTTTTCACAGATGATCTAATCCTCTTTATAAAGGATCCAATCCTGTTATACAAGATACAATCATCTTATATAAAAGACCCCAAACCCTGTCATAAAGGATCCCATCCTCTTTATAAAATATCCAATCCTCCTCCACTACATTCACAGCCTCTTTATAAAGGATCCAATCCTCTTTACAGAAGATCCAATCTTTATAAAATATCCAATCCTCCTTTACTACATATCATAGCCTCTATATAAAGGATCCAATCCTCTTTATAAAGGATCCAATCCTCTATATAAAGGATCCAATCCTCTTTATAAAGGATCCAATCCTCTTTACAGAAGATCCAATCTTTATAAAATATCCAATCCTCCTTTACTACATATCGTAGCCTCTATATAAAGGATCCAATCCTCTTTATAAAGGATCCAATCCTCTTTATAAAGGATCCAATCCTCTTTATAAAGGATCCAATCCTCTTTACAGAAGATCCAATCTTTATAAAATATCCAATCCTCCTTTACTACATATCATAGCCTCTATATAAAGGATCCAATCCTCTTTATAAAGGAACCAATCCAATAGCAGCAGCAGCAATAATAATGTTATTATTTAAAAGCTGACATACGTACAACGTCACTGTAACCTGAACCTTAAAACGTACAGCAAATACACAGTGATGGGATTCAAAATAAACCAGTGCCAAATGCAGGGCCAACCTCCAGCGAAAATAAACTCCCGCCAAAGTTGAAGATGTAAACACAATGTGTCTGATGGGGAGGGGGGAGTGATTTTTAACTGGTATCTACTGGAGTCTCTTATACACAGAATGTGGTATTCCAGAGGTACTGGAGTATGTCTGGAGAGTGTTCGGGGGAATCGACGCCCCCTTCCTCGCAGCCCTGTCCATGACCAGGTCTCACTGTGGATCAAGAACTGATCAACCAGGCTATTACTGCTGGCCACAGGCAGTGCAAAGTACGAACCACAGCCTGACTGATCTGGAACTGACTAAGAAGTTATCTAGCTCCTACTTGAAGACAACCAGGGGTCTTGAGAAGTCAGTGGTCCTGAAGACAACCAGGGGTCTATTGGTAATCCCCCTTATGTATGCTAGGAGGCAGTTGAACAGTCTTGGACCCCTGACACTTGCTGTGCTGTGTCTTAATGTACTTACAATACCCCTGCTTTTCATTGGGGGATGTTGCACTGGCTGCCCAGTCTTTAGCTTTCATAGGGAGTGATTTCTGTGTGCAGATTTGGAACTAGTGTAGGATTTTCCAGGTGTAAATTATGTTTCTCTGTCTCTCACACACATAGGTCTCTCACTTTCCCAGCCCCCACAAACTTCCCAGAACACAGTAGTGGAAAAGAAGCTGAAGGTATGGTACACGAACACACATAGAATACCAAATGTAAGGAGTGGCATGAAAGAATCATGGAGGTATCACCAGACTTCGTAACACTCACAGAAACCGAGCGTATGGGGATGATAACAGATGTGATCTTTCCAACGGGATATCAGATCCTTAGGAAAGATAGAAGGGAAGAGAGGAGTTGCACTGCTCATCAAAAAACAGTGTTTAGAGATGAAAGGAACTGACAGAAGGGAAGCTGTTGAGGTAAGTTCTTAAGTGGAGTAATGGTGAATGACTCACTGGGACGGCTATAATGGGTACATCGAGATTATATGAGTAGGAAGCCCAGGCTGCAGTCTAATGTGCCTGCTTGCTTGCGACTACCTGACTTGACTGAGTACACTCTCACAGAAGGGGCATCATAGCAGTTCAAACCATGCTGATCTGACAGTATTTGAAGTCTGTGGCATCACAGCTAGGGGTTTGAAACATACTGACAAAGCAAGGGACTACATAGCAGAAACACTTCAGACTGGGATTAATAAGGTGGTGATTGCAATAATGTACAACCCACCACAGAATGGCAGGAGGCCAAGACAAGAGTATGACAGCAACAGAGCACAAGTGGACACACTAGCTGAGGTGGCCAGAAGGGAACACATGGGTAGAGTAAAGTTACTAGTTGTGGGTGATTTTAACCAGAAAGAGATTGACAGGGTAAACCTGGAGCCACATGTGAGACCTGAAAGGTAGAGAGCTAAGATAATGGAGGTAGTACCGGAGAACTTCATGAATCAACATGTTAGGGACACTACCAGAGAGAGAAGAGAGGATGAACCAGCAAAACTGGACCTCATATTCACCTTGAGTAGTTCAGACATTAGCGATATCACTCATGAAAGGCCCCTTGGAGCTAGTGATCACATAGTCCTGAACTTCGAATACGTTGTAGAGCTACCAATGGAGAGCGAAACATTTCAAGCAGGACGGGAGCAGCCAAACTACAAAAGAGGGGACTACACAGGCATGAATCAATTCCTGCATGAGGTGCAGTACAGGGAGGCAGAGGAGAAGTTCGTGCCGAGGGGCAACAGAAACAATGGGAAGACCAGAACGAGTCCTTGGCTCACCCGCAGGTGTAAAAATGCGAAAGCTAGATGCACTACAGCATGGAAAAGGTACAGAAAACAAAGGACTCAAGAAAATAAGGAGACAAGCCAAAGAGCCAAAAACGAACATGCATATTTATGGTGGGAGGCCCAGTGGCAATACAAGAATGACATAGCAGTGAAAGCCAAATCTGACCTGAAGCTGTTGTACAGCCACATCAGGAGAAGAACAGTCAAGGACCAGGTAATCAGACTAAGGAAGGAAGGAGGAGAGATCACAAGAAACGACTGTGATTTAAAGGGGTATTCTCAGTGGAAACAGAAAGGCTTCCAGCAAACTGGAATGGTAGGGTCCACCAGCAAGTGCTAGACACAATATACACAACCGAAGATGAGGTGAAGAGGCTGATAAGTGAGCTAGATACCTCAAAGGCAGTGGGACCAGACATCTCTCCATAGGCCCTGAGAGAGGGAGCAGAGGTGCTGTGTGTACCACTAACAATAATCTTCAGTAAATCTATTGAAACAGGGCGACTACCTGAGGTGTGGAAGACAGCAAATATAGTCCCAATTAAATTAAAGAAAGGAGACAGACAGGATGAATTAAACTACAGACCAGTGTCACTGACATGTACAGCATGAAAAGCCATGGAGAAGATTATCAGGAGAGGAGTGGTGGAGCACCTAGAAAGAAATGAACTTAAACATGATAACCAGACGGTTTCAGGGAGGGGAAATCCTGTGTTACAAAACTACTGGAGTTTTATGACAAGGTGACAGAAGACAGGAGAGTGAGGGATTCATAGACTGCATTTTCATGGACTGTAAAAAGGCCTTCGACACAGTTCCGAACAAGAGATTAGTGCAAAATCTGAAAGACCAGGCAGGAATAACAGGAAAAGCACTGCAATAGATCAGGGAATACTAGACAAGAAGGAAACAATATGTGTCAGTATGAGACGAAGGTGTCAGAGTGGGCGCCTGTGACGAGCGGGATTCCACAAGGGTCAGTCCTAAGACCGGTGCTGTTTCTGGTATATGTGAATGACTTGACTGAAGGGATAGACTCAGAGGTGTCCCTGTTTGCAAATGATGTGAAGCTAATGTGGATAATTAAAGTGGACGAGGACCAGGTAGGACCACAAAGGGACCTGGACAGGCTAGAAGCCTGGTCCAACCAAGTCATTAAAACTGGGTAAGGGTAAAGAAAATCGCAGACGAGTATAGGCTAGGTGGACAAAGACTGCAAACCTCACTCAGGGAAAAGGATCTTGGGGTGAGTATAATACCGAGCACATCTCCTGAGGCGCACATCAACAGTATGGGCGCCTGTCAACAGTCTGTCGACACACGAGTAAGGAATCGTTCAAGACACTGTACACCGTGTACGTCAGGCCCATATCTCAGTATGCAGCACCTGTGATAACGCAGAAATCAACCTGTTGACACTAGAGGACAGGAGAGATAGTGGGGAGACATGATAGCAACGTATAAAATGTTGAGAGGAATTAACAAGGTTGATAGGGACAGAATGCTTCAGAGATGTGACACAGTAACAAGGGGACACAGCAACAAGGGGACACAGCAACAAGGGGACACAGCAACAAGGGGACACAGCAACAAGGGGACACAGCAACAAGGGGACACAGCAACAAGGGGACACAGCAACAAGGGGACACAGCAACAAGGGGTCACAGCAACAAGGGGTCACAGCAACAAGGGGTCACAGCAACAAGGGGTCACAGCAACAAGGGGACACAGCAACAAGGGGTCACAGCAACAAGGGGTCACAGCAACAAGGGGACACAGCAACAAGGGGTCACAGCAACAAGGGGTCACAGCAACAAGGGGACACAGCAACAAGGGGTCACAGCAACAAGGGGTCACAGCAACAAGGGGACACAGCAACAAGGGGTCACAGCAACAAGGGGTCACAGCAACAAGGGGACACAGCAACAAGGGGACACAGCAACAAGGGGTCACAGCAACAAGGGGTCACAGCAACAAGGGGACACAGCAACAAGGGGTCACAGCAACAAGGGGTCACAGCAACAAGGGGACACAGCAACAAGGGGTCACAGCAAAAAGGTGACACAGCAACAAGGGGACACAGCAACAAGGGGTCACAGCAACAAGGGGTCACAGCAACAAGGGGACACAGCAACAAGGGGACACAGCAACAAGGGGACACAGCAACAAGGGGTCACAGCAACAAGGGGTCACAGCAACAAGGGGACACAGCAACAAGGGGTCACAGCAACAAGGGGTCACAGCAACAAGGGGTCACAGCAACAAGGGGACACAGCAACAAGGGGACACAGCAACAAGGGGACACAGCAACAAGGGGACACAGCAACAAGGGGACACAGCAACAAGGGGACACAGCAACAAGGGGTCACAGCAACAAGGGGTCACAGCAACAAGGGGTCACAGCAACAAGGGGTCACAGCAACAAGGGGACACAGCAACAAGGGGTCACAGCAACAAGGGGTCACAGCAACAAGGGGTCACAGCAACAAGGGGTCACAGCAACAAGGGGTCACAGCAACAAGGGGTCACAGCAACAAGGGGACACAGCAACAAGGGGTCACAGCAACAAGGGGTCACAGCAACAAGGGGACACAGCAACAAGGGGACACAGCAACAAGGGGACACAGCAACAAGGGGACACAGCAACAAGGGGACACAGCAACAAGGGGACACAGCAACAAGGGGTCACAGCAACAAGGGGTCACAGCAACAAGGGGACACAGCAACAAGGGGACACAGCAACAAGGGGACACAGCAACAAGGGGTCACAGCAACAAGGGGTCACAGCAACAAGGGGTCACAGCAACAAGGGGTCACAGCAACAAGGGGACACAGCAACAAGGGGTCACAGCAACAAGGGGTCACAGCAACAAGGGGTCACAGCAACAAGGGGTCACAGCAACAAGGGGTCACAGCAACAAGGGGACACAGCAACAAGGGGTCACAGCAACAAGGGGTCACAGCAACAAGGGGACACAGCAACAAGGGGTCACAGCAACAAGGGGTCACAGCAACAAGGGGACACAGCAACAAGGGGACACAGCAACAAGGGGACACAGCAACAAGGGGACACAGCAACAAGGGGACACAGCAACAAGGGGACACAGCAACAAGGGGTCACAGCAACAAGGGGTCACAGCAACAAGGGGTCACAGCAACAAGGGGTCACAGCAACAAGGGGACACAGCAACAAGGGGTAACAGCAACAAGGGGTCACAGCAACAAGGGGTCACAGCAACAAGGGGTCACAGCAACAAGGGGACACAGCAACAATGGGTCACAGCTACAAGGGGACACAGCAACAAGGGGACACAGCAACAAGGGGACACAGCAACAAGGGGACACAGCAACAAGGGGGCACAACAACAAGGGGACACAGCAACAAGGGGACACAGCAACAAGGGGGCACAGCAACAAGGGGACACAGCAACAAGGGGACACAGCAACAAAGTGACACAACAAGGGGACACAGCAACAAGGGGACACAGCAACAAGGTGACACAACAAGGTGTCACAGCAACAAGGGGACACAGCAACAAGGTGTCACAGCAACAAGGGGACACAGCAACAAGGTGACACAGCAACAAGGGGACACAGCAACAAGGGGACACAGCAACAAGGGGACACAACAAGGGGACACAGCAACAAGGAGACACAGCAACAAGGGGACACAGCAACAAGGGGACACAGCAACAAGGTGACACAACAAGGGGACACAGCAACAAGGGGACACAGCAACAAGGTGACACAACAAGGTGTCACAGCAACAAGGGGACACAGCAACAAGGGGACACAGCAACAAGGTGTCACAGCAACAAGGGGACACAGCAACAAGGTGACACAGCAACAAGGGGACACAGCAACAAGGGGACACAGCAACAAGGGGACAAAACAACAAGGGGACACAACAACAAGGGGACACAGCAACAAGGTGACACAGCAACAAGGGGACACAGCAACAAGGGGACACAACAACAAGGGGACACAGCAACAAGGGGACACAGCAACAAGGTGACACAGCAACAAGGGGACACAGCAACAAGGTGACACAGCAACAAGGGGACACAGCAACAAGGGGACACAACAACAAGGTGACACAGCAACAAGGGGACACAGCAACAAGGTGTCACAGCAACAAGGGGACACAGCAACAAGGTGACACAGCAACAAGGGGACACAGCAACAAGGGGACACAGCAACAAGGTGACACAGCAACAAGGGGACACAGCAACAAGGTGTCACAGCAACAAGGGGACACAGCAACAAGGTGACACATCAACAAGGGGACACAGCAACAAGGGGACACAGCAACAAGGGGACACAACAACAAGGTGACACAGCAACAAGGGGACACAACAAGGGGACACAGCAACAAGGGGACACAGCAACAAGGGGACACAGCAACAAGGGGACACAGCAACAAGGGGACACAGCAACAAGGGGACAAAACAACAAGGTGTCACAACAACAAGGGGACACAGCAACAAGGGGACACAGCAACAAGGGGACACAACAACAAGGTGACACAGCAACAAGGGGACACAACAACAAGGGGACACAGCAACAAGGGGACACAGCAACAAGGGGACACAGCAACAAGGGGACACAGCAACAAGGGGACACAGCAACAAGGGGACACAACAACAAGGGGACACAACAACAAGGGGACACAGCAACAAGGGGACACAACAACAAGGGGACACAACAACAAGGGGACACAGCAACAAGGGGACACAGCAACAAGGGGACACAACAACAAGGGGACACAGCAACAAGGGGACACAGCAACAAGGGGACACAGCAACAAGGGGACACAACAACAAGGGGACACAGCAACAAGGGGACACAACAACAAGGGGACACAGCAACAAGGGGACACAACAACAAGGGGACACAACAACAAGGGGACACAACAACAAGGGGACACAACAACAAGGGGACACAGCAACAAGGGGACACAACAACAAGGGGACACAACAACAAGGGGACACAACAACAAGGGGACACAGCAACAAGGGGACACAGCAACAAGGGGACACAGCAACAAGGGGACACAACAACAAGGGGACACAACAACAAGGGGACACAACAACAAGGGGACACAACAACAAGGGGACACAGCAACAAGGGGACACAACAACAAGGGGACACAACAACAAGGGGACACAGCAACAAGGGGACACAACAACAAGGGGACACAACAACAAGGGGACACAACAACAAGGGGACACAACAACAAGGGGACACAACAACAAGGGGACACAACAACAAGGGGACACAACAACAAGGGGACACAACAACAAGGGGACACAACAACAAGGGGACACAACAACAAGGGGACACAACAACAAGGGACACAACAACAAGGGGACACAACAACAAGGGGACACAACAACAAGGGGACACAACAACAAGGGGACACAGCAACAAGGGGACACAACAACAAGGGGACACAACAACAAGGGGACACAACAACAAGGGGACACAACAACAAGGGGACACAACAACAAGGGGACACAACAACAAGGGGACACAACAACAAGGGGACACAACAACAAGGGGACACAACAACAAGGGGACACAACAACAAGGTGACACAACAACAAGGGGACACAACAACAAGGGGACACAACAACAAGGTGACACAACAACAAGGGGACACAACAACAAGGGGACACAACAACAAGGGGACACAACAACAAGGGACACAACAACAAGGGGACACAACAACAAGGGGGCACAACAACAAGGGGACACAACAACAAGGGGACACAACAACAAGGGGACACAACAACAAGGGGACACAACAACAAGGGACACAGCAACAAGGGGACACAACAACAAGGGGACACAACAACAAGGGGACACAACAACAAGGGGACACAACAACAAGGGGACACAACAACAAGGGGACACAACAACAAGGGGACACAACAACAAGGGGACACAACAACAAGGGGACACAACAACAAGGGGACACAACAACAAGGGGACACAACAACAAGGGGACACAACAACAAGGGGACACAACAACAAGGGGACACAACAACAAGGGGACACAACAACAAGGGGACACAACAACAAGGGGACACAGAAACAAGGGGACACAGCAACAAGGGGACACAACAACAAGGGGACACAACAACAAGGGGACACAACAACAAGGGGACACAACACAAGGGGACACAACAACAAGGGGACACAACAACAAGGGGACACAACAACAAGGGGACACAACAACAAGGGGACACAACAACAAGGGGACACAACAACAAGGGGACACAACAACAAGGGGACACAACAACAAGGGGACACAGCAACAAGGGGACACAACAACAAGGGGACACAACAACAAGGGGACACAACAACAAGGGGACACAACAACAAGGGGACACAACAACAAGGGGACACAACAACAAGGGGACACAACAACAAGGGGACACAACAACAAGGGGACACAGCAACAAGGGGACACAACAACAAGGGGACACAACAACAAGGGGACACAGCAACAAGGGGACACAACAACAAGGGGACACAACAACAAGGGGACACAACAACAAGGGGACACAACAACAAGGGGACACAACAACAAGGGGACACAACAACAAGGGGACACAACAACAAGGGGACACAACAACAAGGGGACACAACAACAAGGGGACACAGCAACAAGGGGACACAACAACAAGGGGACACAACAACAAGGGGACACAGCAACAAGGGGACACAACAACAAGGGGACACAACAACAAGGGGACACAACAACAAGGGGACACAACAACAAGGGGACACAGCAACAAGGGGACACAACAACAAGGGGACACAACAACAAGGGGACACAACAACAAGGGGACACAGCAACAAGGGGACACAACAACAAGGGGACACAACAACAAGGGGACACAACAACAAGGGGACACAACAACAAGGGGACACAACAACAAGGGGACACAACAACAAGGGGACACAACAACAAGGGGACACAACAACAAGGGGACACAACAACAAGGGGACACAACAACAAGGGGACACAACAACAAGGGGACACAACAACAAGGGGACACAACAACAAGGGGACACAACAACAAGGGGACACAACAACAAGGGGACACAACAACAAGGGGACACAACAACAAGGGGACACAACAACAAGGTGACACAACAACAAGGGGACACAACAACAAGGGGACACAACAACAAGGGGACACAACAACAAGGGGACACAACAACAAGGTGACACAACAACAAGGGGACACAACAACAAGGGGACACAACAACAAGGGGACACAACAACAAGGGGACACAACAACAAGGGGACACAACAACAAGGTGACACAACAACAAGGGGACACAACAACAAGGGGACACAACAACAAGGGGACACAACAACAAGGGGACACAACAACAAGGGGACACAACAACAAGGGGACACAACAACAAGGGGACACAACAACAAGGGGACACAACAACAAGGGGACACAACAACAAGGGGACACAACAACAAGGGGACACAACAACAAGGGGACACAACAACAAGGGGACACAACAACAAGGTGACACAGCAACAAGGGGACACAACAACAAGGGGACACAACAACAAGGGGACACAACAACAAGGGGACACAACAACAAGGGGACACAACAACAAGGGGACACAACAACAAGGGGACACAACAACAAGGGGACACAACAACAAGGTGACACAACAACAAGGGGACACAACAACAAGGGGACACAACAACAAGGGGACACAACAACAAGGGGACACAACAACAAGGGGACACAACAACAAGGGGACACAACAACAAGGGGACACAACAACAAGGGGACACAGCAACAAGGTGACACAACAACAAGGTGACACAACAACAAGGGGACACAACAACAAGGGGACACAACAACAAGGGGACACAACAACAAGGGGACACAACAACAAGGGGACACAACAACAAGGGGACACAACAACAAGGGGACACAACAACAAGGTGACACAACAACAAGGGGACACAACAACAAGGGGACACAACAACAAGGGGACACAACAACAAGGGGACACAACAACAAGGTGACACAACAACAAGGGGACACAACAACAAGGTGACACAACAACAAGGGGACACAACAACAAGGGGACACAACAACAAGGGGACACAACAACAAGGGGACACAACAACAAGGGGACACAACAACAAGGGGACACAACAACAAGGGGACACAACAACAAGGGGACACAACAACAAGGGGACACAACAACAAGGGGACACAACAACAAGGGGACACAACAACAAGGGGACACAACAACAAGGGGACACAACAACAAGGTGACACAACAACAAGGGGACACAACAACAAGGGGACACAACAACAAGGTGACACAACAACAAGGGGACACAACAACAAGGGGACACAACAACAAGGGGACACAACAACAAGGTGACACAACAACAAGGGGACACAACAACAAGGGGACACAGCAACAAGGGGACACAACAACAAGGGGACACAACAACAAGGTGACACAACAACAAGGGGACACAACAACAAGGGGACACAACAACAAGGGGACACAACAACAAGGGGACACAACAACAAGGGGACACAACAACAAGGGGACACAACAACAAGGGGACACAACAACAAGGGGACACAACAACAAGGGGACACAACAACAAGGGGACACAACAACAAGGGGACACAACAACAAGGGGACACAACAACAAGGGGACACAACAACAAGGGGACACAGCAACAAGGGGACACAGCAACAAGGGGACACAACAACAAGGGGACACAACAACAAGGGGACACAGCAACAAGGGGACACAACAACAAGGGGACACAACAACAAGGTGACACAGCAACAAGGGGACACAGCAACAAGGGGACACAGCAACAAGGGGACACAACAACAAGGGGACACAACAACAAGGGGACACAACAACAAGGGGACACAACAACAAGGGGACACAACAACAAGGGGACACAACAACAAGGGGACACAACAACAAGGGGACACAGCAACAAGGGGACACAACAACAAGGGGACACAACAACAAGGGGACACAACAACAAGGGGACACAGCAACAAGGGAACACAACAACATGGGGACACAACAACAAGGGACACAACAACAAGGGGACACAACAACAAGGGGACACAGCAGCGAGGGGACACAGCAACAAGGGGTCACAGCAACAAGAGGACACAGCAACAAGGGGACACAGCAACAAGGGGACACAACAACAAGGTGACACAACAATAAGGTGACACAACAACAAGGGGACACAGCAACAAGGTGACACAACAACAAGGGGACACAACAACAAGGGGACACAACAACAAGGTGACACAACAACAAGGCGACACAACAACAACGCCACACAACAACAAGGGGACACAACAACAAGGGGACACAACAACAAGGTGACACAACAACAAGGGGACACAACAACAAGGGGACACAACAACAAGGTGACACAACAACAAGGGGACACAACAACAAGGGGACACAACAACAAGGGGACACAACAACAAGGGGACACAACAACAAGGGGACACAACAACAAGGTGACACAACAACAAGGTGACACAACAACAAGGTGACACAACAACAAGGGGACACAACAACAAGGGGACACAACAACAAGGGGACACAACAACAAGGGGACACAACAACAAGGTGACACAACAACAAGGGGACACAACAACAAGGGGACACAACAACAAGGGGACACAACAACAAGGGGACACAGCAACAAGGGGACACAACAACAAGGGGACACAACAACAAGGGGACACAACAACAAGGGGACACAACAACAAGGGGACACAACAACAAGGGGACACAACAACAAGGGGACACAACAACAAGGTGACACAACAACAAGGGGACACAACAACAAGGTGACACAACAACAAGGGGACACAGCAACAAGGGGACACAACAACAAGGGGACACAACAACAAGGGGACACAACAACAAGGGGACACAACAACAAGGGGACACAACAACAAGGGGACACAACAACAAGGGGACACAACAACAAGGTGACACAGCAACAAGGGGACACAACAACAAGGGGACACAACAACAAGGTGACACAACAACAAGGTGACACAACACAGACACACTAGTTAGACACAGCAGATGGTGGACAAACTTCCAGCTGGTTCTCTTTACAAAAAGATGGGTGTGGCCTTTAACAGAAGCTGCCAGCTGGCCCACCCCTCTCTCCCTTACATCTCCCCCCCCTACCCTTTACTCCTACCCCCTTTCCCTTAACCCCTACCCTTAGGCTCCCCCTTACCTTCCTTTGGGAAGAAGAGAAATAACGTCCAGTTAATTCACAACTACCATCACTACCACAACTACCACCATCACTACCACAACTACTACCATCACTACCACAACTACCACCATCACTACCACAACTACTACCATCACTACCACAACTACCACCATCACTACCACAACTACCACCATCACTACCACAACTACCACCATCACTACCACAACTACAACCATCACTACCACAACTACCACCATCACTACCACAACTACCACCATCACTACCACAACTACCACCATCACTACCACAACTACCACCATCACTACCACAACTACCACCATCACTACCACAACTACCACCATCACTACCACAACTACTACCATCACTACCACAACTACTACCATCACTACCACAACTACTACCATCACTACCACAACTACCACCATCACTACCACAACTACCACCATCACTACCACAACTACCACCATCACTACCACAACTACCACCATCACTACAACAACTACCACCATCACTACCCCAACTACCACCATCACTACCACAACTACCATCACTACCACAACTACCATCACTACCACAACTACCACCATCACTACCACAACTACCACCATCACTACCACAACTACCACCATCACTACCACAACTACTACCATCACTACAACAACTACCGCCATCACTACCACAACTACTACCATCACTACCACAACTACTACCATCCCTACCACAACTACCACCACTACCACAACTACCACCATCCCTACCACAACTACAACCACTACCACAACTACTACCATCACTACCACAACTACCACCATCACTACCACAACTACCATCACTACCACAACTACCACCATCACTACCACAACTACTACCATCACTACAACTACCATCACAACCACAACTACTATCGTCACTACCACAACTACCACCATCACTACCACAACTACCACCATCACTACCACAACTACCACCATCACTACCACAACTACCATCACTACCACAACTACCACCATCACTACCACAACTACCATCACTACAACTACCATCACAACCACAACTACTACCATCACTACCACAACTACCACCATCACTACCACAACTACCACCATCACTACCACAAGTACCATCACTACCACAACTACTACCATCACTACCATAACTACCACCGTCACTACCACAACTACCACCATCACTACCACAACTACCATCACTACCACAACTACCATCACTACCACAACTACCACCATCACTACCACAACTACCACCATCACTACCACAACTACCACCATCACTACCATAACTACCACCATCACTACCACAACTACCACCATCACTACCACAACTACCACCATCACTACCATAACTACTACCATCACTACAACTACCATCACAACCACAACTACTAACATCACTACCACAACTACCACCATCACTACCACAACTACCACCATCACTACCACAACTACCACCATCACTACCACAACTACCATCACTACCACAACTACCACAACTACCACCATCACTACCACAAGTACCATCACTACCACAACTACCACCATCACTACCACAACTACCACCATCACTACCACAACTACCATCACTACCACAACTACCACCATCACTACCACAACTACCACCATCACTACCACAACTACCACCATCACTACCACAACTACCATCACTACCACAACTACCATCACTACCACAATTACCACCATCACTACCACAAGTACCACCATCACTACCACAACTACCACCATCACTACCACAACTACCATCACTACCACAACTACCACCATCACTACCACAACTACCACCATCACTACCACAAGTACCATCACTACCACAACTACCATCACTACCACAACTACCACCATCACTACCACCATCACTACCACAACTACCACCATCACTACCACAACTACCACCATCACTACCACAACTACCACCATCACTACCACAACTACCACCATCACTACCATAACTACCACCATCACTACCACAACTACCACCATCACTACCACAAGTACCACCATCACTACCACCATCACTACCATCACTACCACAACTACCACCATCACTACCACAACTACCACCATCACTACCACAACTACCACCATCACTACCACAAGTACCACCATCACTACCATCATCACTACCATCACTACCACCATCACTACCACAACTACCACCATCACTACCACAACTACCACCATCACTACCACAAGTACCACCATCACTACCATCACTACCACAACTACCATCACTACCACAACTACCACCATCACTACCACAACTACCACCATCACTACCACAACTACCACCATCACTACCACAAGTACCACCATCACTACCACAACTACCATCACTACCACAACTACCACCATCACTTCCACAAGTACCACCATCACTACCACCATCACTACCACAACTACCATCACTACCACAACTACCACCATCACTACCACAACTACCATCACTACCACAACTACCACCATCACTACCACAACTACCATCACTACCACAACTACCACCATCACTACCACAACTACCACCATCACTACCACAAGTACCACCATCAGCTAAAATAAGCTAGAATAAGCTAACTTCAGGTCATTTAAAATACTATGAGAAAGTGTTTCAGAGACCAACAACAACAGCCTGATTGACCACACAAGCCTGGTGCAGGCCCACCACCACCAACAACAGCCTGGTTCACCAGACAAGCACCACACAAGCCTGGTGCAGGCCCACCACCACCAACAACAGCCTGGTTGACCAGACAAGCACCACACAAGCCTGGTGCAGGCCCACCACCAACAACAACAACCTGGTTGAGCAGACAAGCACCACACAAGCCTGGTGGAGGCCCACCACCAACAACAACAACCTGGTTGAGCAGACAAGCACCACACAAGCCTGGTGGAGGCCCACCACCAACAACAACAACCTGGTTCACCAGACAAGCACCACACAAGCCTGGTGCAGGCCCACCACCAACAACAACAGCCTGGTTCACCAGACAAGCACCACACAAGCCTGGTGGAGGCCCACCACCAACAACAACAACCTGGTTGAGCAGACAAGCACCAGTGAACATGATACACCATGGAAGCAGGAAGTGTTACAATGTTTAATCTGAGTGTTCGTATAGAAGGGACACGTACTGATGTAATCCCAGTGACTGGATTAATAATCCGTCTAAGATTGCTTGCTGACACACATGTGCATGACTGTACGATAAGGTGCGCGCACACACACACACACACACACACACACACACACACACACACACACACACACACACACACACACACACACACACACCAGAGTGGAATGCGTGACAATATCCTCATTTCCCAACTTAAGTCTACCAGCTCAGGTTGACACAGTGCATCACCATATATGTATGTGTCAGCCATCCTGTGTGATGGTATATGACAGTACAACCATCCTGTGTGATGGTATATGACAGTACAACCATCCTGTGTGCTGGTATATGACAGTACAACCATCCTGAGTGATGGTATATGACAGTACAACCATCCTGTGTGATGGTATATGACAGTACAACCATCCTGTGTGCTGGTATATGACAGTACAACCATCCTGAGTGCTGGTATATGACAGTACAACCATCCTGAGTGATGGTATATGACAGTACAACCATCCTGTGTGATGGTATATGACAGTACAACCATCCTGTGTGCTGGTATATGACAGTACAACCATCCTGAGTGATGGTATATGACAGTACAACCATCCTGTGTGATGGTATATGACAGTACAACCATCCTGTGTGATGGTATATGACAGTACAACCATCCTGAGTGCTGGTATATGACAGTACAACCATCCTGTGTGATGGTATATGACAGTACAACCATCCTGTGTGATGGTATATGACAGTACAACCATCCTGAGTGATGGTATATGACAGTACAACCATCCTGTGTGATGGTATATGACAGTACAACCATCCTGAGTGCTGGTATATGACAGTACAACCATCCTGAGTGCTGGTATATGACAGTACAACCATCCTGTGTGATGGTATATGACAGTACAACCATCCTGTGTGATGGTATATGACAGTACAACCATCCTGAGTGCTGGTATATGACAGTACAACCATCCTGTGTGATGGTATATGACAGTACAACCATCCTGTGTGATGGTATATGACAGTACAACCATCCTGAGTGATGGTATATGACAGTACAACCATCCTGTGTGCTGGTATATGACAGTACAACCATCCTGAGTGATGGTATATGACAGTACAACCATCCTGAGTGCTGGTATATGACAGTACAACCATCCTGAGTGCTGGTATATGACAGTATAACCATCCTGAGTGCTGGTATATGACAGTACAACCATCCTGAGTGCTGGTATATGACAGTACAACCATCCTGAGTGCTGGTATATGACAGTACAACCATCCTGAGTGCTGGTATATGACAGTATAACCATCCTGAGTGCTGGTATATGACAGTACAACCATCCTGAGTGCTGGTATATGACAGTATAACCATCCTGAGTGCTGGTATATGACAGTACAACCATCCTGTGTGATGGTATATGACAGTACAACCATCCTGAGTGCTGGTATATGACAGTACAACCATCCTGAGTGCTGGTATATGACAGTATAACCATCCTGAGTGCTGGTATATGACAGTACAACCATCCTGTGTGATGGTATATGACAGTACAACCATCCTGAATGCTGGTATATGACAGTACAACCATCCTGAGTGCTGGTATATGACAGTACAACCATCCTGTGTGATGGTATATGACAGTACAACCATCCTGAGTGCTGGTATATGACAGTACAACCATCCTGAGTGCTGGTATATGACAGTACAACCATCCTGTGTGATGGTATATGACAGTACAACCATCCTGAGTGCTGGTATATGACAGTACAACCATCCTGAGTGCTGGTATATGACAGTACAACCATCCTGAGTGCTGGTATATGACAGTACAACCATCCTGAGTGCTGGTATATGACAGTACAACCATCCTGAGTGCTGGTATATGACAGTACAACCATCCTGTGTGATGGTATATGACAGTACAACCATCCTGAGTGCTGGTATATGACAGTACAACCATCCTGTGTGCTGGTATATGACAGTACAACCATCCTGAGTGCTGGTATATGACAGTACAACCATCCTGAGTGCTGGTATATGACAGTACAACCATCCTGAGTGCTGGTATATGACAGTACAACCATCCTGAGTGCTGGTATATGACAGTACAACCATCCTGAGTGCTGGTATATGACAGTACAACCATCCTGTGTGATGGTATATGACAGTACAACCATCCTGAGTGCTGGTATATGACAGTACAACCATCCTGTGTGATGGTATATGACAGTACAACCATCCTGTGTGATGGTATATGACAGTACAACCATCCTGTGTGCTGGTATATGACAGTACAACCATCCTGAGTGCTGGTATATGACAGTACAACCATCCTGAGTGCTGGTATATGACAGTACAACCATCCTGTGTGATGGTATATGACAGTACAACCATCCTGAGTGCTGGTATATGACAGTACAACCATCCTGAGTGCTGGTATATGACAGTACAACCATCCTGAGTGCTGGTATATGACAGTACAACCATCCTGAGTGCTGGTATATGACAGTACAACCATCCTGAGTGCTGGTATATGACAGTACAACCATCCTGAGTGCTGGTATATGACAGTACAACCATCCTGAGTGATGGTATATGACAGTACAACCATCCTGTGTGATGGTATATGACAGTACAACCATCCTGAGTGCTGGTATATGACAGTACAACCATCCTGAGTGATGGTATATGACAGTACAACCATCCTGAGTGCTGGTATATGACAGTACAACCATCCTGAGTGATGGTATATGACAGTACAACCATCCTGTGTGATGGTATATGACAGTACAACCATCCTGTGTGATGGTATATGACAGTACAACCATCCTGTGTGATGGTATATGACAGTACAACCATCCTGTGTGATGGTATATGACAGTACAACCATCCTGAGTGCTGGTATATGACAGTACAACCATCCTGAGTGCTGGTATATGACAGTACAACCATCCTGTGTGATGGTATATGACAGTACAACCATCCTGTGTGATGGTATATGACAGTACAACCATCCTGAGTGCTGGTATATGACAGTACAACCATCCTGAGTGGTGGTTGTACTGTCGTATACCTGCGATATACACTGAGTGATGTATATGTCAGTGTATATTCACTGAGAGGTGTATATCTCAGTGTATATACACTGAGAGGTGTATATCTCAGTGTATATACACTGAGAGGTGTATATCTCAGTGTATATACACTGAGAGGTGTATATCTCAGTGTATATACACTGAGAGGTGTATATCTCAGTGTATATACACTGAGAGGTGTATATCTCAGTGTATATACACTGTGAGGTGTATATCTCAGTGTATATACACTGAGAGGTGTATATCTCAGTGTATATACACTGAGAGGTGTATATCTCAGTGTATATACACTGAGAGGTGTATATCTCAGTGTATATACACTGGTAGTTTACATTAATCAGTATTTGAGGTATTAAAGTATTCTTGACTGGTGGTGACCAGGTGACCTGCAGCCTTAATGACCCTGGTGTAGTAGATAGACTTTAAACCCCATTAACCAACCAACCAGTCTTAATGACCCTGGTGTAGTAGATAGACTTTAAACCCCATTAACCAACCAACCAGCCTTAATGACCCTGGTGTAGTAGATAGACTTTAAACCCCATTAACCAACCAACCAGTCTTAATGACCCTGGTGTAGTAGATAGACTTTAAACCCCATTAACCAACCAACCAGCCTTAATGACCCTGGTGTAGCAGATAGACTTTAAACCCCATTAACCAACCAACCAGTCTTAATGACCCTGGTGTAGTAGATAGACTTTAAACCCCATTAACCAACCAGCCAGTCTTAATGACCCTGGTGTAGTAGATAGACTTTAAACCCCATTAACCAACCAACCAGTCTTAATGACCCTGGTGTACTAGATAGACTTTAAACCCCATTAACCAACCAACCAGTCTTAATGACCCTGGTGTAGTAGATAGACTTTAAACCCCATTAACCAACCAACCAGTCTTAATGACCCTGGTGTAGTAGATAGACTTTAAACCCCATTAACCAACCAACCAGTCTTAATGACCCTGGTGTAGTAGATAGACTTTAAACCCCATTAACCAACCAAACAGTCTTAATGACCCTGGTGTAGTAGATAGACTTTAAACCCCATTAACCAACCAACCAGTCTTAATGACCCTGGTGTAGTAGATGGACTTTAAACCTAACTATTCAAGAAGCCCAGGATAGATAACGTAGATCCTAGGGTCCCACCTGGGAAGATACACAGTGAGCGGCCCACACGGTTTTAGCGCTTTCTGAAACATATATAACGAACTACAAACAATAGGGTATTGAAGACTACCTTGTGGCCACTAATATGGAAGCCACTGTGTACTCTGGTACCCACATGAAAGGTCACTTAATGCACTGTGTTGTCCTAGCCTGACAAGATTTAGAGTGGTCGTTATAACCGGGTACACTCACAACAATCTACATTTTAAAGGGCAGCTATATAGAGCAACATGCCAGTAAGGGCTGGAGATGAGATACCCAAGTTCAATGTTCATTCTTCCAAGTGGCTGTTAGAGTTCAACCCTCCAGTAAGTGCAAAGTTAGGGGAATCAAGTAAGGATAGAGTGCAGAGTATAGGTTCGAACCCTGGAGAGTTGACCTGGCTTAGGTTCCACACTATAGGTTCCACCCTTGTACACTTTCCACTCTAGTAGAGGTTCCACCCTAGATGCCACAAGGCTTCGAAATTTACTCAAGGGGAAGGACCTGGAGGTGAGCACTGCAACGAGCATATCACCTGAGAGCCTCTTATTACCCAAATAACTGGTGAAAATGCAGAGATTAACGACAAGCCAGAAGGACCAGTCAATTTAAGAGGCTAGCAACAGGTACAAGAGGGCACAGCTGTAAATTTTGAGTCGTAGAGATGTTAGGTAATACTTTTTCAGCCTTTGAGCAGGTAGTAAACACTGCCAGGAGCTGATATTCGACCTCTACAACCACATAAGGGTAAATACATTACAAAGTTTCAAGCATAGGTTGGAAGACTGCAGTGGCAAATCTTCAGAATGACTTAGAACAAGTGATGTAACTGTTGAATATAAAGAACTAACAGCCTGATTACACAGGTCAACTGAATATCAGTTTCTGTTAGAGCTGTCAACTGTACCTCATCTTCCACTATCCTACCACTGTACCTGTCTTCAGTACTGGGTGTACCATTACACTACCACTGTACCTGTCTTCAGTACTGGGTGTACCACTACACTACCACTGTACCTGTCTTCAGTACTGGGTGTACCACTACACTACCACTGTACCTGTCTTCAGTACTGGGTGTACCACTACACTACCACTGTACCTGTCTTCAGTACTGGGTGTACCACTACACTACCACTGTACCTGTCTTCAGTACTGGGTGTACCACTACACTACCACTGTACCTGTCTTCAGTACTGGACTACCACTACACTACCACTGTACCTGTCTTCAGTACTGGGTGTACCACTACACTACCACTGTACCTGTCATCAGTACTGGGTGTACCACTACACTACCACTGTACCTGTCTTCAGTACTGGGTGTACCACCACACTACCACTGTACCTGTCTCAGTAGTAGTAACCAGTTACCAGTAACCAGTGTACCAGTAGATGACTCACTACCAACCGTCTCTGCGTGAATCACTGTCTGTATTCATATTGCTGCTGACCATAGCAGGATTTCAAACACCCCCTCACATATGGGTACTGTGAGTTAGTCAGTCTTACGATAGAGAGCAGAGAGGCAGGCCGGATGTGGCGCTTCCCATACTTCCGTCGTTATAATATACGTACTACCAGCCTACGTGAGTATTTTTACCCTCTCTGCTCTATCGTAAGACTGACTAACTCACAGTACCCATATGTGAGGGGGTGTTTGAAATCCTGCTATGGTCAGCAGCAATATGAATACAGACATTGATTCACACAGAGACGGTTGGTAGTGAGTCATCTACTGGTACACTGGTTACTGGTAACTGGTTACTACTACTGAGAGTGGCAGGCCGGCTGTGGCGCTTCCCATACTTCCGTCGTTATAATATACGTACTACCAGCCTACATGAGTATTTTTACCCTATCCACGTTTCGAACCCCACATGACAAATCTCTCAGTAGTAGTAACCAGTTACCAGTAACCAGTGTACCAGTAGATGACTCACTACCACCAGTCTCTTCGGAGGCGTGGGTTCGCATCCCACCGCTGCCACCATTTGTCATGTGGGGTTCGAAAACGTGGATAGGGTAAAAATACTCACGTAGGCTGGTAGTACGTATATTATAACGACGGAAGTATGGGAAGCGCCACAGCCGGCCTGCCGCTCTCAGTAGTAGTAACCAGTTACCAGTAACCAGTGTACCAGTAGATGACTCACTACCAACCGTCTCTGCGTGAATCACTCTCTGTATTCATATTGCTGCTGACCATAGCAGGATTTCAAACACCCCCTCACATATGGGCACTGTGAGTTAGTCTTACGATAGAGAGCAGAGAGGATAAAAATACTCACGTAGGCTGGTAGTACGTATATTATAACGACGGAAGTATGGGAAGCGCCACATCCGGCCTGCCTCTCTGCTCTCTATCGTAAGACTGACTAACTCACAGTACCCACATGTGAGGGGGTGTTTGAAATCCTGCTATGGTCAGCAGCAATATGAATACAGACAGTGATTCACGCAGAGACGGTTGGTAGTGAGTCATCTACTGGTACACTGGTTACTGGTAACTAGTTACTACTACTGAGACCTGTCTTCAGTACTGGGTGTACCACTACACTACCACTGTACCTGTCTTCAGTACTGGGTGTACCACTACACTACCACTGTACCTGTCTTCAGTACTGGGTCTCCCACTACACTACCACTGTACCTGTCTTCAGTACTGGGTCTCCCACTACACTACCACTGTACCTGTCTTCAGTACTGGGTCTCCCACTACACTACCACTGTACCTGTCTTCAGTACTGGGTCTCCCACTACACTACCACTGTACCTGTCTTCAGTACTGGGTGTACCACTACACTACCACTGTACCTGTCTTCAGTACTGGGTCTCCCACTACACTACCACTGTACCTGTCTTCAGTACTGGGTCTCCCACTACACTACCACTGTACCTGTCTTCAGTACTGGGTCTCCCACTACACTACCACTGTACCTGTCTTCAGTACTGGGTCTCCCACTACACTACCACTGTACCTGTCTTCAGTACTGGGTGTACCACTACACTACCACTGTACCTGTCTTCAGTACTGGGTCTCCCACTACACTACCACTGTACCTGTCTTCAGTACTGGGTCTCCCACTACACTACCACTGTACCTGTCTTCAGTACTGGGTCTCCCACTACACTACCACTGTACCTGTCTTCAGTACTGGGTCTCCCACTACACTACCACTGTACCTGTCTTCAGTACTGGGTCTCCCACTACACTACCACTGTACCTGTCTTCAGTACTGGGTCTCCCACTACACTACCACTGTACCTGTCTTCAGTACTGGGTCTCCCACTACACTACCACTGTACCTGTCTTCAGTACTGGGTCTCCCACTACACTACCACTGTACCTGTCTTCAGTACTGGGTCTCCCACTACACTACCACTGTACCTGTCTTCAGTACTGGGTCTCCCAGTAGACAAGCGTCTCCAAGACAGCACTTAAAGGCCTCTCCTTCCAAAATATTCGTCAGGATGGCCAGGTCATCTTCCTTGCTTCCTTCTTCCTGATTATTCTCTTCTGTTCCTTTCTCCTCCTTCTGTTCCTTCTGCGAGCTGCCACTTTCCACTTTCTCTTTCAAGTGGGGTTTGTCCTCCAGTTTGAGCCCACTTACTTGCTGTTCCAAAGTGGTAGCCATCTGTGTCACCCTGATGCCACTTACAACCACAATTCCTGGCACTTACAACCACAATTCCTGGCACTTACAACCACAATTACTGCCACTTACAACCGCAATTCCTGGCACTTAAGTTCTTAAATGTTCACTTTCCTGCAACAACGTTCAAGGGAACTTTGTTATCCATTACAGAGTCACCCGGTTAATTTGGCCAGAACTTACAGTGTCACCCGGTTAATTTGGCCAGAACTTATTTAGTGTCACCCGGTTAATTTGGCCAGAACTTATTTAGTGTCACCCGGTTAATTTGGCCAGAACTTAGTGTCACCTGGTTAATTTGGCCAGAACTTATTTAGTGTCACTCGGTTAATTTGGCCAGAACTTATTTAGTGTCACCCGGTTAATTTGGCCAGAACTTACAGTGTCACCAGGTTAATTTGGCCAGAACTTATTTAGTGTCACTCGGTTAATTTGGCCAGAACTTATTTAGTGTCACCCGGTTAATTTGGCCAGAACTTACAGTGTCACCCGGTTAATTTGGCCAGAACTTACAGTGTCACCCGGTTAATTTGGCCAGAACTTACAGTGTCACCCGGTTAATTTCGCCAGAACTTATTTACAGTGTCACCTGGTTAATTTGGCCAGAACTTACAGTGTCACCTGGTTTTAATAATTACAAGGTAAATTAACCAGTACTTGTTATCAGAGTTTAAATACCCTGAGAAGCGCTAAAGCCGAAGGGGCTTAAGCAGCACCGGGGGGGAATCACGGTTGATCCGAGGAACAGGAGGGATCAAATCCATATATTATATACAACAATTTAAACTGGGTTAGATACCCAGGGTAGATACCCAGGGTAGATACCCAGGGTATATACCCAGGGTAGATACCCAGGGTAGATACCCAGGGTAGACACCCAGGGTAGATACCCAGGGTAGACACCCAGGGTAGATACCCAGGGTAGATACCCAGGGTAGATACCCAGGGTAGATACCCAGGGTAGACACCCAGGGTAGACACCCAGGGTAGATACCCAGGGTAGATACCCAGGGTAGATACCCAGGGTAGATACCCAGGGTAGACACCCAGGGTAGACACCCAGGGTAGACACCCAGGGTAGACACCCAGGGTAGATACCCAGGGTAGATACCCAGGGTAGATACCCAGGGTAGATACCCAGGGTAGATACCCAGGGTAGATACCCAGGGTAGATACCCAGGGTAGATACACAGGGTAGATATCCAGGGTAGATATCCAGGGTAGATACCCAGGGTAGATACCCAGGGTAGATATCCAGGGTAGATACCCAGGGTATATATCCAGGGTAGATACCCAGGGTAGATACCCAGGTTAGATACCCAGGGTAGATACCCAGGGTAGATACCCACGGTAGATACCCAGGGTATATACCCAGGGTAGATATCCAGGGTAGATACCCTGGGTATATATCCAGGGTAGATACCCAGGTTAGATACCCAGGGTAGATACCCAGGGTAGATACCCAGGTTAGATAGATACCCAGGGTAGATACCCAGGGTAGATACCCAGGGTATATATCCAGGGTAGATACCCAGGGTAGATACCCAGGGTATATATCCAGGGTAGATACCCAGGTTAGATACCCAGGGTAGATATCCAGGGTAGATACCCAGGGTAGATACCCAGGTTAGATACCCAGGGTAGATACACAGGGTAGATACCCAGAATAGATACCCAGGGTAGATACACAGGGTAGATACCCAGGTTAGATACCCAGGTTAGATACCCAGGGTAGATACCCAGGGTAGATACCCAGGGTAGATACCCAGGGTAGATACCCAGGGTAGATATCCAGGGTAGATACCCAGGGTAGATACCCAGGGTATATATCCAGGGTAGATACCCAGATTAGATACCCAGGGTAGATACCCAGGTTAGATACCCAGGGTAGATACCCAGGGTAGATACACAGGGTAGATACCCAGGGTAGATACCCAGGGTAGATACCCAAAGTAGATACCCAGGGTAGATTCCCAGGGTATATATCCAGGGTAGATACCCAGGGTAGATACCCAGGGTATATATCCAGGGTAGATACCCAGGTTAGATACCTAGGGTAGATATCCAGGGTACATACCCAGGGTAGATACCAGGTTAGATACCCAGGGTAGATACCCAGGGTAGATACACAGGGTAGATACCCAGGGTAGATACCCAGGGTAGATACCCAGGGTAGATACCCAGGTTAGATACCCAGGGTAGATACCCAGGGTAGATACCCAGGGTAGATACCCAGGTTAGATACCCAGGGTAGATACCCAGGTTAGATACCCAGGGTAGATACCCAGGGTAGATACCCAGGGTAGATACCCAGGGTAGATATCCAGGGTAGATACCCAGGGTATATATCCAGGGTATATACCCAGGGTAGATACCCAGGGTATATATCCAGGGTAGATACCCAGGTCAGATATCAAGGGTAGATACCCAGGGTAGATACCCAGGGTAGATACCCAGGGTAGACACCCAGGGTAGATACCCAGTGTAGACGCCCAGGTTATATATCCAGGGTAGATACCCAGGGTAGATACCCAGGATAGATACCCTGGTTAGATACCCAGGGTAGATACCCAGGGTAGATACCCAGGGTATATATCCAGGATAGATACCCAGGGTAGATACCCAGGTTAGATACCCAGGGTAGATACCCAGGGTAGATATCCAGGGTAGATACCCAGGGTAGACACCCAGGTTAGATACCCAGGATAGACACCCAGGTTAGATACCCAGGGTAGATACCCAGGGTAGATACCCAGGGTAGATACCCAGGGTAGACACCCAGGGTAGATACCCAGGGTAGATACCCAGGGTAGACACCCAGGTAGATACCCAGGGTAGATACCCAGGGTAGATACCAAGGGTAGACACCCAGGGTAGACACCCAGGGTAGATACCCAGGGTAGATACCCAGGGTAGACACCCAGGGAAGATACCCAGGGTAGATACCCAGGGTAGATACAGAGGGTAGATACGCAGGGTAGACACCCAGGGTAGATACCCAGGATAGATACCCAGGGTAGATACCCAGGTTAGATACCCAGGGTAGATACCCAGGGTAGATATCCAGGGTAGATACCCAGGGTAGACACCCAGGTTAGATACCCAGGATAGACACCCAGGTTAGATACCCAGGGTAGATACCCAGGGTAGATACCCAGGGTAGATACCCAGGGTAGACACCCAGGGTAGATACCCAGGGTAGATACCCAGGGTAGACACCCAGGTAGATACCCAGGGTAGATACCCAGGGTAGATACCAAGGGTAGACACCCAGGGTAGACACCCAGGGTAGATACCCAGGGTAGATACCCAGGGTAGACACCCAGGGAAGATACCCAGGGTAGATACCCAGGGTAGATACAGAGGGTAGATACGCAGGGTAGACACCCAGGGTAGATACCCAGGGTAGATACCCAGGGTAGATACCCAGGGTAGATACCCAGGTTAGATACCCAGGGTAGACACCCAGGGTAGACACCCAAGGTATACCCAGGGTAGATACCCAGGGTAGACACCCAGGGTAGATACCCAGGGTATATATCCAGGGTAGATACCCAGGGTAGATACCCAGGGTAGATACCCAGGTTAGATACCCAGGGTAGATACCCAGGGTAGATACCCAGGGTATATATCCAGGATAGATACCCAGGGTAGATACCCACGGTAGATACCCAGGTTAGATACCCAGGGTAGATATCCAGGGTAGATACCCAGGGTAGACACCCAGGTTAGATACCCAGGGTAGACACCCAGGTTAGATACCCAGGGTAGATACCCAGGGTAGATACCCAGGGTAGATACCCAGGTTAGATACCCAGGGTAGATACCCAGGGTAGATACCCAGGGTAGACACCCAGGTAGATACCCAGGTTAGATACCCAGGGTAGATACCCAGGGTAGATATCCAGGGTAGATACCCAGGGTAGACACCCAGGTTAGATACCCAGGGTAGACACCCAGGTTAGATACCCAGGGTAGATACCCAGGGTAGATACCCAGGGTAGATACCCAGGGTAGACACCCAGGGTAGATACCCAGGGTAGATACCCAGGGTAGACACCCAGGTAGATACCCAGGGTAGATACCCAGGGTAGACACCCAGGGTAGACACCCAGGGTAGATACCCAGGGTAGATACCCAGGGTAGACACCCAGAGAAGATACCCAGGGTAGATACCCAGGGTAGATACCCAGGGTAGATACCCAGGGTAGACACCCAGGGTAGATACCCAGGGTAGATACCCAGGGTAGATACCCAGGGTAGATACCCAGGTTAGATACCCAGGGCAGACACCAAGGGTAGACACCCAGGGTAGATACCCAGTGTAGACACCCAGGGTAGACACCCAGGGTAGATACCCAGGGTAGATACCCAGGGTATATATCCAGGGTAGATACCCAGGGTAGATACCCAGGGTAGATACCCAGGTTAGATACCCAGGGTAGATACCCATGTTAGATACCCAGGGTAGATACCCAGGGTAGATACCCAGGGTAGATACCCAGGGTAGACACCCAGGTTAGATACCAAGGGTAGACACCCAGGTTAGATACCCAGGGTAGATACCCAGGGTAGATACCCAGGGTAGACACCCAGGGTAGATACCCAGGGTAGATACCCAGGGTAGACACCCAGGGTAGATACCCAGGGTAGATACCCAGGGTAGATACCCAGGGTAGATGCCCAGGGTAGATACCCAGGGTAGATACCCAGGGTAGGCACCCAGGGTAGATACCCAGGGTAGACACCCAGGGTAGACACCCAGGGTAGATACCCAGGTTAGATACCCAGGGTAGACACCCAGGGTAGACACCCAGGGTAGATACCCAGGGTAGATACCCAGGGTAGATACCCAGGGTAGACACCCAGGATAGACACACAGGGTAGATACCCAGGGTAGATACCCAGGGTAGATACCCAGGGTAGATACCCAGGGTAGATACCCAGGGTAGATACCCAGGGTAGACACCCAGGGTAGACACCCAGGGTAGACACCCAGGGTAGACACCAGGGGTAGATACCCAGGGTAGATACCCAGGGTAGATACCCAGGGTAGATACCCAGGGTAGACACCCAGGGTAGATATCCAGGGTAGATACCCAGGGTAGACGCCCAGGGTAGATACCCAGGCTAGATACCCAGGCTAGATACCCAAAGTAGATACCCAGGGTAGATACCCAGGGTAGATACCCAGGGTAGATACCCAGGGTAGATACCAGGGGTAGACACCCAGAGTAGATATCCAGGGTATACACCCAGGGTAGATACCCAGGGTAGACACCCAGGGTAGATACCCAGGGTAGACACCCAGGGTAGATACCCAGGGTAGATACCCAGGGTAGACACCCAGTGTAGATACCCAGGGTAGATACCCAGGTTAGACACCCAGGGTAGATACCCAGGGTAGACACCCAGTGTAGATACCCAGGGTAGATACCCAGGGTAGACATCCAGGGTAGATACCCAGGGTAGATACCCAGGGGTAGACACCCAGGGTAGACACCAGGGTAGATACCCAGGGTAGACACCCAGGGAAGACACAAAGGGTAGACACCCAGGGTAGATACCAGGATAGACACCCAGGGTAGATACCCAGGGTAGACACCCAGGGTAGATACCCAGGGGTAGACACCCAGGGTAGACACCCAGGGTAGATACCCAGAGCAGACACCCAGGGTAGATACCCAGGGGTAGACACCCAGGGTAGACACCCAGGGTAGATACCCAGGGTAGACACCCAGGGTAGATACCCAGGGTAGACGCCCAGGGTAGACACCCAGGGTAGTTACCCAGGGTAGATAACCAGGGTATGCACCCAGCATAGATACCCAGGTGTAAACACCCAGGGAAGATACCCAGGGTACATACCTAGGGTAAATACCCAGGGTAGATACCTACGGTAGATACCTAAGATAGATACCCAGGAGTAGATGCCCAGGGGTAAACACCCTGGGGTAGACACACTGGGGTAAACATCCAAGGGTAGACACCCAGGGGTAGACACGAGGGGGTAAACATACGGGGGTAAACATACAGGGGTAGACACCCTGGGGTAAACATACAGGGGTAGACACCCTGGGGTAAACATACAGGGGTAGACACCCTGGGGTAAACACATAGGGGTAGACACGAGGGGGTAAACACCCAGGGGTAGACACCCTGGGGTAAACACATAGGGGTAGACACGAGGGGGTGAACACCAAGGAGTAGACACCCAAGGGTAGACACCCTGGAGTAGACACTCATAGGTAAACACCCAGTGGTAGACACCCTGGGGTAAACACCTAGGGGTAGACACTCAGGGGTAAACACTGAGGGGTAGACACGAGAGGGTAAACACTGAGGGGTAGACACGAGAGGGTAAACACTGAGGGGTAGACACTCAGGGGTAAACACTGAGGGGTAGACACGAGAGGGTAAACACTGTGGGGTAGACACGAGAGGGTAAACACTGAGGGGTAGACACGAGAGGGTAAACACTGAGGGGTAGACACGAGAGGGTAAACACCCAGGAGTAGACACCCAGGGGTAGACACCCTGGGGTAAACACATAGGGGTAGACACTCAGGGGTAGACACTCAGGGGTAAACACCCAGGAGTAGACACCCAGGGGTAGACACCCTGGGGTAAACACATAGGGGTAGACACTCAGGGGTAGACACCAAGGGGTAGACACCCAGGGGTAGACACCCAGGGGTAGACACTGAGGGGTAGACACGAGAGGGTAAACACTGAGGGGTAGACACGAGAGGGTAAACACATAGGGGTAGACACTCAGGGGTAAACACCCAGGAGTAGACACCCTGGGGTAGACACCCAGGGGTAGACACTGTTTATCCTGCGTTAGCGTACAAACGGAGTCACTGTAAGGGTTGTCTGGTGTATAAAGGGTAAGAAGGGAGGTTTGTGGTATAAGGGTGAGTGTTAGTTCTCACTTTGTCAGGCACTGAGGGAGGAGTAAATAAGGGAGAGGTAAGTTAAGGGAGATGTTGGAGCGTGTGTGATCACAATGCTGGCCAGACATATACTGACCTCCCTCTCTCCCTCTCTCCCTCTCTCTCTCTCCATCTATCCTCCATCCCTACCCTCCAGCCCTACCCTCCAGCCCTACCCTCCAGCCCTACCCTCCAGCCCTGCCCACCAGCCCTACCCTCCAGCCCTGCCCACCAGCCCTACCCTCCCTCCAACCAACCTAAGATCCCTAACCTAACAGCCTGGCTCCTCCCTCTCTGTTTCTCTACCTCTCTGTTTCTCTACCTCTCTGTTTCTCTACCTCTCTGTTTCTCTACCTCTCTGTTTCTCTACCTCTCTGTTTCTCTACCTCTCAGTTTCTCTACCTCTCTGTTTCTCTCCCTCTCTGTTTCTCTCCCTCTCTGTTTCTCTCCCTCTCTGTTTATATCCCTCTCTGTTTCTCTACCTCTCTGTTTCTCTACCTCTCTGTTTCTCTACCTCTCTGTTTCTCTACCTCTCAGTTTCTCTACCTCTCAGTTTCTCTACCTCTCTGTTTCTCTACCTCTCTGTTTCTCTACCTCTCAGTTTCTCTACCTCTCTGTTTCTCTACCTCTCTGTTTCTCTACCTCTCTGTTTCTCTACCTCTCTGTTTCTCTCCCTCTCTGTTTCTCTACCTCTCTGTTTCTCTCCCTCTATGTTTCTCTCCCTCTCTGTTTCTCTCCCTCTCTGTTTATATCCCTCTCTGTTTCTCTCCCTCTCTGTTTATATCCCTCTCAGTTTCTCTCCCTCTCTGTTTCTCTCCCTCTCTGTTTATATCCCTCTCTGTTTCTCTACCTCTCAGTTTCTCTACCTCTCTGTTTCTCTCCCTCTCTGTTTCTCTCCCTCTCTGTTTCTCTCCCTCTCTGTTTCTCTCCCTCTCTGTTTATATCCCTCTCAGTTTCTCTACCTCTCTGTTTCTCTACCTCTATGTTTCTCTCCCTCTCTGTTTCTCTCCCTCTCTGTTTCTCTACCTCTATGTTTCTCTACCTCTATGTTTCTCTCCCTCTCTGTTTCTCTCCCTCTCTGTTTCTCTACCTCTATGTTTCTCTCCCTCTCTGTTTCTCTCCCTCTCTGTTTCTCTACCTCTATGTTTCTCTCCCTCTCTGTTTCTCTCCCTCTCTGTTTCTCTACCTCTATGTTTCTCTCCCTCTCTGTTTCTCTCCCTCTCTGTTTCTCTCCCTCTCTGTTTCTCTACCTCCATGTTTCTCTCCCTCTCTGTTTCTCTACCTCTATGTTTCTCTCCCTCTCTGTTTCTCTACCTCTCTGTTTCTCTACCTCCATGTTTCTCTCCCTCTCTGTTTCTCTACCTCTATGTTTCTCTCCCTCTCTGTTTCTCTCCCTCTCTGTTTCTCTCCCTCTCTGTTTCTCTACCTCCATGTTTCTCTCCCTCTCTGTTTCTCTACCTCTATGTTTCTCTCCCTCTCTGTTTCTCTACCTCTCTGTTTCTCTACCTCCATGTTTCTCTCCCTCTCTGTTTCTCTACCTCTATGTTTCTCTCCCTCTCTGTTTCTCTCCCTCTCTGTTTCTCTCCCTCTCTGTTTCTCTACCTCTATGTTTCTCTCCCTCTCTGTTTCTCTCCCTCTCTGTTTCTCTCCCTCTCTGTTTCTCTACCTCTATGTTTCTCTACCTCTATGTTTCTCTCCCTCTCTGTTTCTCTCCCTCTCTGTTTCTCTACCTCTATGTTTCTCTCCCTCTCTGTTTCTCTCCCTCTCTGTTTCTCTACCTCTATGTTTCTCTCCCTCTCTGTTTCTCTCCCTCTCTGTTTCTCTACCTCTATGTTTCTCTCCCTCTCTGTTTCTCTCCCTCTCTGTTTCTCTCCCTCTCTGTTTCTCTACCTCCATGTTTCTCTCCCTCTCTGTTTCTCTACCTCTATGTTTCTCTCCCTCTCTGTTTCTCTACCTCCATGTTTCTCTCCCTCTCTGTTTCTCTACCTCCATGTTTCTCTCCCTCTCTGTTTCTCTACCTCCATGTTTCTCTCCCTCTCTGTTTCTCTACCTCCATGTTTCTCTCCCTCTCTGTTTCTCTACCTCTATGTTTCTCTCCCTCTCTGTTTCTCTACCTCCATGTTTCTCTCCCTCTCTGTTTCTCTACCTCCATGTTTCTCTCCCTCTCTGTTTCTCTACCTCCATGTTTCTCTCCCTCTCTGTTTCTCTACCTCCATGTTTCTCTCCCTCTCTGTTTCTCTACCTCTATGTTTCTCTCCCTCTCTGTTTCTCTACCTCCATGTTTCTCTCCCTCTCTGTTTCTCTCCCTCTCTGTTTCTCTCCCTCTCTGTTTCTCTACCTCCATGTTTCTCTCCCTCTCTGTTTCTCTACCTCCATGTTTCTCTCCCTCTCTGTTTCTCTACCTCCATGTTTCTCTCCCTCTCTGTTTCTCTCCCTCTCTGTTTCTCTACCTCTATGTTTCTCTCCCTCTCTGTTTCTCTCCCTCTCTGTTTCTCTCCCTCTCTGTTTCTCTACCTCCATGTTTCTCTCCCTCTCTGTTTCTCTACCTCTATGTTTCTCTCCCTCTCTGTTTCTCTACCTCCATGTTTCTCTCCCTCTCTGTTTCTCTACCTCTATGTTTCTCTCCCTCTCTGTTTCTCTACCTCTCTGTTTCTCTACCTCCATGTTTCTCTCCCTCTCTGTTTCTCTACCTCTATGTTTCTCTCCCTCTCTGTTTCTCTCCCTCTCTGTTTCTCTCCCTCTCTGTTTCTCTACCTCTATGTTTCTCTCCCTCTCTGTTTCTCTCCCTCTCTGTTTCTCTCCCTCTCTGTTTCTCTACCTCTATGTTTCTCTCCCTCTCTGTTTCTCTCCCTCTCTGTTTATATCCCTCTCTGTTTCTCTCATTCTCTGTTTCTCTCCCTCTCTGTTTCTCTCCCTCTCTGTTTCTTTCCCTCTCTGTTTCTCTCCCTCTCTGTTTCTCTCCCTCTCTGTTTCTCTCCCTCTCTGTTTCTCTCCCTCTCTGTTTATATCCCTCTCTGTTTATATCCCTCTCTGTTTCTCTCCCTCTCTGTTTCTCTCCCTCTCTGTTTCTCTCCCTCTCTGTTTCTCTCCCTCTCTGTTTCTCTCCCTCTCTGTTTCTCTCCCTCTCTGTTTCTCTCCCTCTCTGTTTCTCTCCCTCTCTGTTTCTCTCCCTCTCTGTTTCTCTCCCTCTCTGTTTCTCTACCTCTCTGTTTCTCTCCCTCTCTGTTTCTCTCCCTCTCTGTTTCTCTCCCTCTCTGTTTCTCTCCCTCTCTGTTTCTCTCCCTCTCTGTTTCTCTCCCTCTCTGTTTCTCTCCCTCTCTGTTTCTCTCCCTCTCTGTTTCTCTCCCTCTCTGTTTATATCCCTCTCTGTTTCTCTCCCTCTCTGTTTCTCTCCCTCTCTGTTTCTCTCCCTCTCTGTTTCTCTCCCTCTCTGTTTCTCTACCTCTCTGTTTCCATCCCTCTCTGTTTCTCTCCCTGTTTCTCTCCCTCTGTTTCTCTCCCTCTCTGTTTACATCCCTCTCTGTTTCTCTCCCTCTCTGTTTCTCTCCCTCTCTGTTTCTCTCCCTCTCTGTTTCTCTCCCTCTCTGTTTCTCTCCCTCTCTGTTTCTCTCCCTCTCTGTTTCTCTCCCTCTCTGTTTCTCTACCTCTCTGTTTATATCTATCTCTGTTTCTCTCCCTCTCTGTTTCTCTCCCTCTCTGTTTCTCTCCCTCTCTGTTTCTCTCCCTCTCTGTTTCTCTCCCTCTCTGTTTCTCTCCCTCTCTGTTTCTCTCCCTCTCTGTTTCTCTCCCTCTCTGTTTCTCTCCCTCTCTGTTTCTCTCCCTCTCTGTTTCTCTCCCTCTCTGTTTCTCTCCCTCTCTGTTTCTCTCCCTCTCTGTTTCTCTCCCTCTCTGTTTCTCTCCCTCTCTGTTTATATCCCTCTCTGTTTCTCTCCCTCTCTGTTTCTCTCCCTCTCTGTTTCTCTCCCTCTCTGTTTATATCCCTCTCTGTTTCTCTCCCTCTCTGTTTCTCTCCCTCTCTGTTTCTCTCTCTCTCTGTTTATATCCCTCTCTGTTTATATCTATCTCTGTTTCTCTCCCTCTCTGTTTCTCTCCCTCTCTGTTTCTCTCCCTCTCTGTTTCTCTCTCTCTCTGTTTATATCCCTCTCTGTTTATATCTATCTCTGTTTCTCTCCCTCTCTGTTTCTCTCCCTCTCTGTTTATATCCCTCTCTGTTTCTCTCCCTCTCTGTTTCTCTCCCTCTCTGTTTCTCTCTCTCTCTGTTTATATCCCTCTCTGTTTCTCTCCCTCTCTGTTTCTCTCCCTCTCTGTTTCTCTCTCTCTCTGTTTCTCTGTCGCTTAAACAAGTGCCATCAACTTAAACAAGTGCCATCAACTTAAACAAGTGCCAGCAACTTAAACAAGTGCCAGCAACTTAAACAAGTGCTATCTTAAACAAGTGCCAGCAACTTAAACAAGTGCCAGCAACTTAAACAAGTGCTATCTTAAACAAGTGCCAGCAACTTATACAAGTGCCATCAACTTAAACAAGTGCCAGCAACTTAAACAAGTGCTATCTTAAACAAGTGCCAGCAACTTAAACAAGTGCCATCATCATAAACAAGTGCCAGCAACTTAAACAAGTGCCATCAACTTAGACAAGTGCCAGCAACTTAAACAAGTGCCAGCAACTTAAACAAGTGCTATCTTAAACAAGTGCCATCAACTTAAACAAGTGCCATCAACTTAGACAAGTGCCAGCAACTTAAACAAGTGCCATCAACTTAAACAAGTGCTATCTTAAACAAGTGCCAGCAACTTAAACAAGTGCCATCAACTTAAACAAGTGCCATCAACTTAAACAAGTGCTATCTTAAACAAGTTCCAGTAACTTAAACAAGTGCCATTAACTTAAACAAGTGCCATCATCTTAAACAAGTGCCATCATCTTAAACAAGTGCCAGCAACTTAAACAAGTGCCATCAACTTAAACAAGTGCCAGCAATTAAACAAGTGCCAGCAACTTAGACAAGTGCCAGCAACTTAAACAAGTGCCATCAACTTAAACAAGTGCCATCAACTTAGACAAGTGCCATCAACTTAAACAAGTGCCATCAACTTAAAAAAGTGCCATCAGCTTAAACAAGTGTCATCAACTTAGACAAGTGCCATCAACTTAAACAAGTGCCATCAACTTAAACAAGTGCAAGCAACTTAAACAAGTGCTATGAACTTAGAAAAGTGCCATTAACTTAAAGAAGTGCCATCAGCTTAAACAAGTGCCATCAACTTAAACAAGTGCCATCAACTTAAACAAGTGCCATCAACTTAAACAAGTGCCATCATCTTAGACAAGTGCCATCAACTTAAACAAGTGCCATCAACTTAGACAAGTGCCATCAACTTAAACAAGTGCCATCAACTTAAACAAGTGTCATCAACTTAGACAAGTGCCATCAACTTAAACAAGTGCCATCAACTTAAACAAGTGCCAGCAACTTAAACAAGTGCCATCAACTTAAACAAGTGCCATCAACTTAAACAAGTGTTATCAACTTAAACAAGTGCCATCAACTTAAACAAGTGCCATCAACTTAAACAAGTGCCATCAACTTAAACAAGTGCCATCAACTTAGATATGTGCCATTAACTTAAACAAGTGCCGTCGTCTTAAACAAGTGCTATCAACTTAAACAAGTGCCGTCAACTTAAACAAGTGCCATCAACTTAGACAAGTGCCATTAACTTAAACAAGTGCCATAAACTTAAACAAGTCCTATCAACTTAAGTGCCATCAACTTAAACAAGTGCCATCAACTTAGACACGTGCCATCAACTTAAACAAGTGCCATCAACTTAGAAAAGTGCCATTAACTTAAACAAGTGCCATCAACTTAAACAAGTGTCATCAACTTAGACAAGTGCCATCAACTTAAACAAGTGCCATCAACTTAAACAAGTGCCAGCAACTTAAACAAGTGCCAGCAACATAGACAAGTGCCATCAACTTAATCAAGTGCCATCAAATTAGACAAGTGCCATCAACTTAAACAAGTGCCATCAACTTAAACAAGTGCCAGCAACTTAAACAAGTGCCAGCAACATAGACAAGTGCCATCAACTTAATCAAGTGCCATCAAATTAGACAAGTGACATCAACTTAAACAAGTGCCATCAACTTAGACAAGTGCCATCAACTTAAACAAATGCCTGCAACTTAGACAAGTGCCAGCAACTTAGACAAGTGCCATCAACTTAAACAAGTGCCATCAACTTACACAAGTGCCTGCAACGTAGACAAGTGCCATCAACTTAATCAAGTGCCATCAAATTAGACAAGTTCCATCAACTTAAACAAGTGCCAGCAACTTAAACAAGTGCCAGCAACATAGACAAGTGCCATCAACTTAGACAAGTGCCAGCAACATAGACAAGTGCCATCAACTTAGACAAGTGCCAGCAACATAGACAAGTGCCATCAACTTAATCAAGTGCCATCAATTTAGACAAGTGCCAAGAGGTCTGGCAGGAAACAAATAATCACTGCCCTGATAACTTATCTTCGACAACTTGAAGTTAGATATTTAAGTTATAAGTGAGTCTGACAGCTATATAAGTGAATTTAGGAAGAAATGCTTAATGGGGTTTAAAGTCTATCTACTACACCAGGATCATTAAGACTGGTTGGTTGGTTAATGGGGTTTAAAGTCTATCTACTACACCAGGGTCATTAAGACTGGTTGGTTGGTTAATGGGGTTTAAAGTCTATCTACTACATCAGGGTCATTAAGACTGGTTGGTTGGTTAATGGGGTTTAAAGTCTATCTACTACACCAGGGTCATTAAGACTGGTTGGTTGGTTAAAGGGGTTTAAAGTCTATCTACTACACCAGGGTCATTAAGACTGGTTGGTTGCTTAATGGGGTTTAAAGTCTATCTACTACACCAGGGTCATTAAGGCTGGTTGGTTGGTTAATGGGGTTTAAAGTCTATCTACTACACCAGGCTCATTAAGACTGGTTGGTTGGTTAATGGGGTTTAAAGTCTATCTACTACACCAGGGTCATTAAGACTGGTTGGTTGGTTAATGGGGTTTAAAGTCTATCTACTACACCAGGGTCATTAAGACTGGTTGGTTGGTTAATGGGGTTTAAAGTCTATCTACTACACCAGGCTCATTAAGACTGGTTGGTTGGTTAATGGGGTTTAAAGTCTATCTACTACACCAGGGTCATTAAGACTGGTTGGCTGGTTAATGGGGTTTAAAGTCTATCTACTACACCAGGGTCATTAAGACTGGTTGGTTGGTTAATGGGGTTTAAAGTCTATCTACTACACCAGGGTCATTAAGACTGGTTGGTTGGTTAATGGGGTTTAAAGTCTATCTACTACACCAGGGTCATTAAGGCTGCAGGTCACCTGGTCACCACCAGTCAAGAATACTTTAATACCTAAAATACTGATTAATTTAAACTACCAGTGTATATACACTGAGATATACACCTCTCAGTTTATATACACTGAGATATACACCTCTCAGTTTATATACACTGAGATATACACCTCTCAGTGTATATACACTGAGATATACACCTCTCAGTGTATATACACTGAGATATACACCTCTCAGTGTATATACACTGAGATATACACCTCTCAGTGTATATACACTGAGATATATACCTCTCAGTGTATATACACTGAGATATACACCTCACAGTGTATATACACTGAGATATACACCTCTCAGTGTATATACAGTGAGATATACACCTCTCAGTGTATATACACTGACATATACACCTCTCAGTGTATATACACTGAGATATACACCTCTCTGTATATACACTGAGATACACACCTCTCAGTGTATATACACAGAGATATACACCTCTCAGTGTATATACACTGAGATATACACCTCTCAGTGTATATACACTGAGATATACACCTCTCAGTGTATATACACTGAGATATACACCTCTCAGTGTATATACACTGTGATATACACCTCTCAGTGTATATACACTGAGATATACACCTCACAGTGTATATACACTGAGATATACACCTCTCAGTGTATATACACTGAGATATACACCTCACAGTATATATACACTGAGATATACACCTCTCAGTGTATATACACTGAGATATACACCTCTCAGTGTATATACACTGAGATATACACCTCACAGTATATATACACTGAGATATACACCTCTCAGTGTATATACACTGAGATATACACCTCACAGTGTATATACACTGAGATATACACCTCTCAGTGTATATACACTGAGATATACACCTCTCAGTGTATATACACTGAGATATACACCTCTCAGTGTATATACACTGAGATATACACCTCTCAGTGTATATACACTGAGATATACACCTCTCAGTATATATACACTGAGATATACACCTCTCAGTATATATACACTGAGATATACACCTCTCAGTATATATACACTGAGATATACACCTCTCAGTATATATACACTGAGATATACACCTCTCAGTGTATATACACTGAGATATACACCTCTCAGTATATATACACTGAGATATACACCTCTCAGTGTATATACACTGAGATATACACCTCTCAGTATATATACACTGAGATATACACCTCTCAGTATATATACACTGAGATATACACCTCTCAGTGTATATACACTGAGATATACACCTCTCAGTATATATACACTGAGATATACACCTCTCAGTATATATACACTGAGATATACACCTCTCAGTGTATATACACTGAGATATACACCTCTCAGTATATATACACTGAGATATACACCTCTCAGTATATATACACTGAGATATACACCTCTCAGTATATATACACTGAGATATACACCTCTCAGTGTATATACACTGAGATATACACCTCTCAGTATATATACACTGAGATATACACCTCTCAGTGTATATACACTGTGATATACACCTCTCAGTGTATATACACTGAGAGGTGTATATCTCAGTGTATATACACTGAGAGGTGTATATCACAGTGTATATACACTGAGAGGTGTATATCACAGTGTATATACACTGAGAGGTGTATATCTCAGTGTATATACACTGAGAGGTGTATATCTCAGTGTATATACACTGAGAGGTGTATATCTCAGTGTATATACACTGAGAGGTGTATATCTCAGTGTATATACACTGAGAGGTGTATATTGCAGTGTATATACACTGAGAGGTGTATATCTCAGTGTATATACACTGAGAGGTGTATATCTCAGTGTATATACACTGGGAGATGTGTATATCTCAGTGTATATACACTGAGAGGTGTATATCTCAGTATATATACACTGAGATATACACCTCTCAGTATATATACACTGAGATATACACCTCTCAGTGTATATACACTGAGATATACACCTCTCAGTATATATACAGTACATACTGACTTATCGACCACGTAATGCTAGACTGGACGTACAGTGAACCCTGGCTATTGTTATATTAAAACCAGACGTATTCCGGTTGATGATCTGTCCAAGAAAGGTATCCCCGTATGCCACAAGCCCAGCCCCCTCTACCACAACAGCCTGGTTGATCAGCCAAGCACCAGACAAGTCTGGTCTAGAGTTAAGGAAAAAAAACAAAGACCCGCCGATGGCAACATCGGTTTCCCGCCAAAAAGATCATTTATCCGGGGAAGAAAAAGCGCGCGCAAACCCAGAGCAATATAAACAACGTTTATTATTACGGTAGCCTTGATAATACGGTAGCCTTGATATTACTGTAGCCTTGATATTACTGTAGCCTTGATATTACGGTAGCCTTGATATTACGGTAGCCTTGATATTACTGTAGCCTTGATATTACTGTAGCCTTGATATTACTGTAGCCTTGATATTACTGTAGCCTTGATATTACTGTAGCCTTGATATTACGGTAGCATTGATATTACTGTAGCCTTGATATTACTGTAGCCTTGATATTACTGTAGCCTTGATATTACTGTAGCCTTGATATTACTGTAGCCTTGATATTACAGTAGCCTTGATATTACTGTAGCCTTGATATTACTGTAGCCTTGATATTACTGTAGCCTTGATATTACGGTAGCCTTGATATTACGGTAGCCTTGATATTACTGTAGCCTTGATATTACTGTAGCCTTGATATTACTGTAGCCTTGATATTACTGTAGCCTTGATATTACGGTAGCCTTGATATTACGGTAGCATTGATATTACTGTAGCCTTGATATTAGTGTAGCCTTGATAGTGTAGCCTTGATATTACGGTAGCCTTGATATTACGGTAGCCTTGATATTACGGTAGCCTTGATATTATGGTAGCCTTGATATTACTGTAGCCTTGATATTAATGTAGCCTTGATATTACTGTAGCCTTGATATTACTGTAGCCTTGATATTACGGTAGCCTTGATATTACGGTAGCCTTGATATTACGGTAGCCTTGATATTACTGTAGGCTTGATATTAATGTAGCCTTGATATTACGGTAGCCTTGATATTACGGTAGCCTTGATATTACGGTAGCCTTGATATTACTGTAGCCTTGATATTACTGTAGCCTTGATATTACTGGAGCCTTGATATTATTGTAGCCTTGATATTACTGTAGCCTTGATATTACGGTAGCCTTGATATTACGGTAGCCTTGATATTACGGTAGCCTTGATATTACTGTAGCCTTGATATTACTGTAGCCTTGATATTACGGTAGCCTTGATATTACGGTAGCCTTGATATTACTGTAGCCTTCATATTACTGTAGCCTTGATATTACTGTAGCCTTGATATTACTGTAGCCTTGATATTACGGTAGCCTTGATTTTACGGTAGCATTGATATTACTGTAGCCTTGATATTAGTGTAGCCTTGATATTACTGTAGCCTTGATATTACGGTAGCCTTGATATTACGGTAGCCTTGATATTACGGTAGCCTTGATATTACGGTAGCCTTGATATTACGGTAGCCTTGATATTACTGTAGCCTTGATATTACTGTAGCCTTGATATTACTGTAGCCTTGATATTACTGTAGCCTTGATATTACGGTAGCCTTGATATTACGGTAGCCTTGATATTACGGTAGCCTTGATATTACAGTAGGCTTGATATTAAAGTAGCCTTGATATTACGGTAGCCTTGATATTACGGTAGTCTTGATATTACGGTAGCCTTGATATTACGGTAGCCTTGATATTACTGTAGCCTTGATATTACTGTAGCCTTGATATTACTGTAGCCTTGATATTACGGTAGCCTTGATATTACGGTAGCCTTGATATTACGGTAGCCTTGATATTACGGTAGCCTTGATATTACGGTAGCCTTGATATTACTGTAGCCTTGATATTACTGTAGCCTTGATATTACTGTAGCCTTGATATTACGGTAGCCTTGATATTACGGTAGCCTTTATATTACGGTAGCCTTGATATTACTGTAGGCTTGATATTAATGTAGCCTTGATATTACGGTAGCCTTGATATTACGGTAGTCTTGATATTACGGTAGCCTTGATATTACGGTAGCCTTGATATTACTGTAGCCTTGATATTACTGTAGCCTTGACATTACTGTAGCCTTGATATTACTGTAGCCTTGATATTACTGCAGCCTTGATATTACGGTAGCCTTGATATTACGGTAGCCTTGATATTACGGTAGCCTTGATATTACTGTAGCCTCGATATTACGGTAGCCTTGATATTATGGTAGTCTTGATATTACGGTAGCCTTGATACTACGGTAGCCTTGATATTACTGTAGCCTTGATATTACTGTAGCCTTGATATTACTGAAGCCTTGACATTACTGTAGCCTTGATATTACAGTAGCCTTGATATTACGGTAGCCTTGATATTACGGTGGCCTTGATATTACTGTAGCCTTGGTATTACTGTAGCCTTGATATTACTGTAGCCTTGATATTACGGTAGCCTTGATATTACGGTAGCCTTGATATTACGGTAGCCTTGATATTACGGTAGCCTTGATATTACAGTAGCCTTGATATTACGGTAGCCTTGATATTACTGTATCCTTGATATTACTGTAGCCTTGATATTACGGTAGCCTTGATACTACGGTAGCCTTGATATTACTGTAGCCTTGATATTATTGTAGCCTTGATACTACGGTAACCTTGATATTACGGTAGCCTTGATATTACTGTAGTCTTGATATTACTGTAGCCTTGATATTACGGTAGCCTTGATATTACGGTAGCCTTGATATTACTGTAGCCTTGATATTACGGTAGCCTTGATATTACGGTAGCCTTGATATTACTGTAGCCTTGATATTACTGAAGCCTTGATATTACTGAAGCCTTGATATTACTGTAGCCTTGATATTACAGTAGCCTTGATATTACGGTAGCCTTGATATTACGGTAGCCTTGATATTACTGTAGCCTTGATATTACTGCAGCCTTGATATTACTGTAGCCCTGATATTACTGCAGCCTTAATATTACTGTAGCCTTGATATTACTGCAGCCTTGATATTACTGTAGCCTTGATATTACGGTAGCCTTGATATTACGGTAGCCTTGATATTACGGAAGCTTTGATATTACGGTAGCCTTGATATTACGGTAGCCTTGATATTACTGTAGCCTTGATATTACTGTAGCCTTGATATTACGGTAGCCTTGATACTACGATAGCCTTGATATTACTGTAGCCTTGATATTATTGTAGCCTTGATACTACGGTAGCCTTGATATTACGGTAGCCTTGATATTACTATAGCCTTGATATTACTGTAGCCTTGATATTAATGTAGCCTTGATAATACTGGAGCCTTGATATTACTGTAGCCTTGATATTACGGTAGCCTTGATATTACTGTAGACTTGATATTACGGTAGCCTTGAAATTACGGTAGCCTTGGTATTACTGTAGCCTTGATATTACTGTAGCCTTGATATTACGGTAGCCTTGATACTACGGTAGCCTTCATATTACGGTAGCCTTGATATTACTGTAGCCTTGATATTACTGTAGCCTTGATATTACTGTAGTCTTGATATTACTGTAGCCTTGATATTACTGTAGCCTTGATATTACTGTAGCCTTGATATTATTGCAGCCTTGGTACTACGGTAGCCTTGATATCACGGTAGCTTTGATATTACTGTAGCCTTGATATTACTGTAGCCTTGATATTACTGTAGCCTTGATATTATTGAAGCCTTGATACTACGGTAGCCTTGATATTACGGTAGCCTTGATATTACGGTAGCCTTGATATTACTGTAGCCTTGATATTACTGTAGCCTTGATATTACTGTAGCCTTGATATTACGGTAGCCTTGATATTACGGTAGCCTTGATATTACGATAGCCTTGATATTACTGTAGCCTTTATATTACGGTAGCCTTGATATTACGGTAGCCTTGATATTACGGTAGTCTTGTATTACTGTAGCCTTGATATTACGGTAGCCTTGATATTACGGTAGCCTTGATATTACTGCAAGTATCCCCTACATTACCCTCAGTATAACAGAGGACCATAATAGGTCACCCTCCAGGCTCTTGATCCAGGGAGGTGGTGACAGCATCTTTAAACTGGTCTTGCGCGACCCCTTAGTGTTTACCGCTTACCAGTGAATATCAAGTGGGTGGGTGGTTGGTAGAGTGTAAAGGGAGGGTGTAGAGGGAGGGAGAGTGTAAAGGGAGGGTGTAGAAGGAGGGAGAGTGTAAAGGGAGGGTGTAGAGGGAGGGAGAGTGTAAAGGGAGGGTGTAGAGGGAGGGAGGGTGTAGAGGGAGGGAGAGTGTAAAGGGAGGGTGTAGAGGGAGGGAGAGTGTAAAGGGAGGGTGTAGAGGGAGAGTGTAAAGGGAGGGTGTAGAGGGAGGGAGAGTGTAAAGGGAGGGTGTAGAGGGAGGAAGAGTGTAAAGGGAGGGTGTAGAGGGAGGGAGAGTGTAAAGGGAGGGTGTAGAGGGAGGGAGAGTGTAGAGGGAGGGTGTAGAGGGAGGGAGAGTGTAGAGGGAGGGTGTAGAGGGAGGGAGAGTGTAGAGGGAGAGTGTAGAGGGAGGGAGAGTGTAGAGGGAGGGTGTAGAGGGAGGGAGAGTGTAGAGGGAGGGTGTAGAGGGAGGGAGAGTGTAGAGGGAGGGAGAGTGTAGAGGGAGGGTGTAGAGGGAGGGAGAGTGTAAAGGGAGGGTGTAGAGGGAGAGTGTAGAGGGAGGGTGTAGAGGGAGGGAGAGTGTAGAGGGAGGGTGTAGAGGGAGGGAGAGTGTAGAGGGAGGGTGTAGAGGGAGGGAGAGTGTAGAGGGAGGGTGTAGAGGGAGGGAGAGTGTAGAGGGAGGGTGTAGAGGGAGGGAGAGTGTAGAGGGAGGGTGTAGAGGGAGGGAGAGTGTAGAGGGAGAGTGTAGAGGGAGGGAGAGTGTAGAGGGAGAGTGTAGAGGGAGGGAGAGTGTAGAGGGAGGGTGTAGAGGGAGGGAGAGTGCAAAGGGAGGGTGTAGAGGGAGGGAGAGTGTAGAGGGAGAGTGTAGAGGGAGGGAGAGTGTAGAGGGAGGGTGTAGAGGGAGGGAGAGTGTAGAGGGAGGGTGTTGAGGGAGGGAGAGTGTAGAGGGAGAGTGTAGAGGGAGGGAGAGTGTAGAGGGAGTGTGTAGAGGGAGGGAGAGTGTAGAGGGAGAGTGTAGAGGGAGGGAGGGTGTAGAGGGAGGGAGAGTGTAGAGGGAGGGAGGGTGTAGAGGGAGGGAGAGTGTAGAGGGAGAGTGTAGAGGGAGGGAGGGTGTAGAGGGAGGGAGAGTGTAGAGGGAGGGAGGGTGTAGAGGGAGGGAGAGTGTAGAGGGAGGGAGAGTGTAGAGGGAGGGAGGGTGTAGAGGGAGGGAGAGTGTAGAGGGAGGGAGAGTGTAGAGGGAGGGAGGGTGTAGAGGGAGGGAGAGTGTAGAGGGAGGGAGAGTGTAGAGGGAGGGAGAGTGTAGAGGGAGGGAGAGTGTAGAGGGAGGGAGAGTGTAGAGGGAGGGAGGGTGTAGACGGAGGGAGAGTGTAGAGGGAGGGAGAGTGTAGAGGGAGGGAGAGTGTTGTGGGAGGGAGAGTGTAGAGGGAGGGAGAGTGTAGAGGGAGGGAGAGTGTAGAGGGAGGGAGAGTGTAGAGGGAGGGAGGGTGTAGAGGGAGGGAGAGTGTAGAGGGAGGGAGAGTGTAGAGGGAGGGAGAGTGTAGAGGGAGGGAGAGTGTAGAGGGAGGGAGAGTGTAGAGGGAGGGAGAGTGTAGAGGGAGGGTGTAGAGGGAGGGAGAGTGTAGAGGGAGGGAGAGTGTAGAGGGAGGGAGAGTGTAGAGGGAGGGAGGGTGTAGAGGGAGGGAGAGTGTAGAGGGAGGGAGGGTGTAGAGGGAGGGAGAGTGTAGAGGGAGGGAGAGTGTAGAAAGTGGGAGAGTGTAGAGGGAGGGAGGGTGTAGTGGGAGGGAGAGTGTAGAGGGAGGGAGGGTGTAGAGGGAGGGAGAGTGTAGAGGGAGGGAGGGTGTAGAGGGAGGGAGAGTGTAGAGGGAGGGAGAGTGAAGAGGGAGAGTGTAGAGGGAGGGAGAGTGTAGTGGGAGAGTGTAGTGGGAGAGTGTAGAGGGAGAGTGTAGTGGGAGGGAGTGTGTAGAGGGAGGGAGAGTGTAGAGGGAGGGAGGGTGTAGAGGGAGGGAGAGTGTAGAGGGTGGGAGGGTGTAGAGGGAGGGAGAGTGTAGAGGGAGGGAGAGTGTAGAGGGAGAGTGTAGAGGGAGGGAGAGTGTAGAGGGAGGGAGGGTGTAGAGGGAGGGAGGGTGTAGAGGGAGGGAGCGTGTAGAGGGAGGGTGTAGAGGGAGGGAGAGTGTAGAGGGAGGGAGAGTTTAGAGGGAACTTGATGATCATTCCTATTCTTGGCTGTGACTATGATAATTACGGGGGGTGGGAGGGAGTAGAGTGGGTGGGAAAAAGAGAAGGGGTGGGAGTAGAGTGGGTGGGAAAGAGAAGGGGTGGGAGGGAGCAGAGTGGGTGGGAAAAAGAGAAGGGGTGGGAGGGAGTAGAGTGGGTGGGAAAAAGAGAAGGGGTGGGAGGGAGTAGAGTGGGTGGGAAAGAGAAGGGGTGGGAGGGAGCAGAGTGGGTGGGAAAGAGAAGGGGTGGGAGGGAGTAGAGTGGGTGGGAAAAAGAGAAGGGGTGGGACTAGAGTGGGTGGGAAAGAGAGAAGGGGTGGGAGGGAGCAGAGTGGGTGGGAAAAAGAGAAGGGGTGGTAGGGAGCACAGTGGGTGGGAAAAAGAGAAGGGGTGGGAGGGAGCAGAGTGGGTGGGAAAAAGAGAAGGGGTGGGAGGGAGTAGAGTGGGTGGGAAAGAGAAGGGGTGGGAGGGAGCAGAGTGGGTGGGAAAGAGAAGGGGTAGGAAGGAGCAGAGTGGGTGGGAAAGAGAAGGTATGGGAGGGAGTAGAGTGGGTGGGAAAGAGAGAAGGGGTGGGAGGGAGCAGAGTGGGTGGGAAAGAGGAGAGAAGGGGTGGGAGGGAGCAGAGTGGGTGGGAAAATGAGAAGGGGTGGGATGGAGTAGAGTGGGTGGGAAAGAGAAGGGGTGGGAGGGAGCAGAGTGGGTGGGAAAGAGAAGGGGTGGGATGGAGTAGAGTGGGTGGGAAAGAGAAGGGGTGGGAGGGAGCAGAGTGGGTGGGAAAAAGAGATAGGGGTGGGAGGGAGCAGAGTGGGTGGGAAAGAGAAGGGGTGGAAGGGAGTAGAGTGGGTGGGAAAGAGAAGGGGTGGGAGGGAGCAGAGTGGGTGGGAAAGAGAAGGGGTGGGAGGGAGCAGAGTGGGTGGGAAAGAGAAAAGGGGTGGGAGGGAGCAGAGTGGGTGGGAAAGAGGAGAGAAAAGGTGGGAGGGAGCAGAGTGGGTGGGAAAGAGGAGAGAAGGGGTGGGAGGGAGCAGAGTGGGTGGGAAAGAGGAGAGAAGGGGTGGGAGGGAGTAGAGTGGGTGGGAAAGAGAGAAGAGGTGGGAGAGAGAAGAGGTGGGAGGGAGCAGAGTGGGTGGGAAAGAGGAGAGAAGGGGTGGGAGGGAGCAGAGTGGGTGGGAAAGAGGAGAGAAGGGGTGGGAGGGAGCAGAGTGGGTGACAAAGAGGAGAGAAGGGGTGGGAGGGAGTAGAGTGGGTGGGAAAGAGAGAAGAGGTGGGAGGGAACAGAGTGGGTGGTAAAGAGGAGAGAAGGGGTGGGAGGGAGCAGAGTGGGTGGGAAAGAGGAGAGAAGGGGTGGGAGGGAGTAGAGTGGGTGGGAAAGAGAGAAGAGGTGGGAGGGAACAGAGTGGGTGGTAAAGAGGAGAGATGGGGTGGGAGGGAGCAGAGTGGGTGGGAAAGAGGAGAGAAGGGGTGGGAGGGAGTAGGGTGGGTGGGAAAGAGAGAAGGGGTAGGAGGGAGCAGAGTGGGTGGGAAAGAGAGAAGGGGTGGGAGGGATTAGAGTGGGAGGGAAAGAGGAGAGAAGGGGTGGGAGGGAGCAGAGTGGGTGGGAAAGAGGAGAGAAGGGGTGGGAGGGAGTAGAGTGGGTGGGAAAGAGGAGAGAAGGAGTGGGAGGGAGCAGAGTGGGTGGGAAAGATGAGAGAAGGGGTGGGATGGAGCAGAGAGGGTGGGAACAAGGGGTGGGAGGGAAGCAGAGAGGGTGGGAACAAGGGGTGGGAGGGAAGCAGAGAGGGTGGGAACAAGGGGTGGGAGGGAAGCAGAGAGGGTGAGAACAAGGGGTGGGAGGGAAGCAGAGAGGGAGGGAACAAGGGGTGGGAGGGAAGCAGAGAGGTGGGAACAAGGGGTGGGAGGGAAGTAGAGAGGGTGGGAACAAGGGGTGGGAGGGAAGCAGAGAGGGTGGGAACAAGGGGTGGAAGGGAAGCAGAGAGGGTGGGAACAAGGGGTGGGAGGGAAGCAGAGAAGGTGGGAACAAGGGGTGGGAGGGAAGCAGAGAGGGTGGGAACAAGGGGTGAGAGGGAAGCAGAGAGGGTGGGAACAAGGGGTGGGAGGGAAGCAGAGAGGGTGGGAACAAGGGGTGGGAGGGAAGCAGAGAGGGCGGGAACAAGGGGTGAGAGGGAAGCAGAGAGGGTGGGAGCAAGGGGTGAGAGGGAAGCAGAGAGGGTGGGAACAAGGGGTGAGAGGGAAGCAGAGAGGGTGGGAACAAGGGGTGAGAGGGAAGCAGAGAGGGTGAGAACAAGGGGTGGGAGGGAAGCAGAGAGGGTGGGAACAAGGGGTGAGAGGGAAGCAGAGAGGGTGGTAACAAGGGGTGAGAGGGAAGCAGAGAGGGTGGGAACAAGGGGTGGGAGGGAAGCAGAGAGGGTGGGAACAAGGGTTGGGAGGGAAGCAGAGGGTGGGAACAAGGGTGGGAGGGAAGCAGAGAGGGTGGGAACAAGGGGTGGGAGGGAAGCAGAGAGGGTGGGAACAAGGGGTGAGAGGGAAGCAGAGAGGGTGGGAACAAGGGGTGAGAGGGAAGCAGAGAGGGTGGGAACAAGGGGTGAGAGGGAAGCAGAGAGGGTGGGAACAAGGGGTGAGAGGGAAGCAGAGAGGGTGGGAACAAGGGGTGGGAGGGAAGCAGAGAGGGTGGGAACAAGGGGTGAGAGGGAAGCAGAGAGGGTGGGAACAAGGGGTGGGAGGGAAGCAGAGAGGGTGAGAACATGGGGGGGGAGGGAAGCAGAGTGGGTGGGAACAAGGGGTGAGAGGGAAGCAGAGAGGGTGAGAACAAGGGGTGGGAGGGAAGCAGAGAGGGTGGGAACAAGGGGTGGGAGGGAAGCAGAGAGGGTGGGAACAAGGGTTGGGAGGGAAGCAGAGAGGGTGGGAACAAGGGGTGGGAGGGAAGCAGAGAGGGTGGGAACAAGGGGTGGGAGGGAAGCAGAGAGGGTGGGAACAAGGGGTGAGAGGGAAGCAGAGAGGGTGGGAACAAGGGGTGAGAGGGAAGCAGAGAGGGTGGGAACAAGGGGTGAGAGGGAAGCAGAGAGGGTGGGAACAAGGAGTGGGAGGGAAGCAGAGAGGGAGGGAATAAGGGGTGAGAGGGAAGCAGAGAGGGTGGGAACAAGGGGTGAGAGGGAAGCAGAGAGGGTGTGAACAAGGGGTGGGAGGGAAGCAGAGAGGGTGGGAACAAGGGGTGGGAGGGAAGCAGAGAGGGTGGGAACAAGGGGTGGGAGGAAAGCAGAGAGGGTGGGAATAAGGGGTGTGAGGGACGCAGAGAGGGTGGGAACAAGGGGTGAGAGGGAAGCAGAGAGGGTGGGAACAAGGGGTGAGAGGGAAGCAGAGAGGGTGGGAACAAGGGGTGAGAGGGAAGCAGAGAGGGTGGGAACAAGGGGTGAGAGGGAAGCCGAGAGGGTGGGAACAAGGGGTGAGAGGGAAGCAGAGAGGGTGGCAACACGGGGTGCGAGGGAAGCAGAGAGGGAGGGAACAAGGGGTGAGAGGGAAGCAGAAAGGGTGGGAACAAGGGGTGAGAGGGAAGCAGAGAGGGAGGGAACAAGGGGTGGGAAGGAAGCAGAGAGGGTGGGAACAAGGGGTGAGAGGGACGCAGAGAGGGTGGGAACAAGGGGTGAGAGGGAAGCAGAGAGGGAGGGAACAAGGGGTGGGAGGGAAGCAGAGAGGGTGGGAACAAGGGGTGAGAGGGAAGCAGAGAGGGTGGGAACAAGGGGTGGGAGGGAAGCAGAGAGGGTGGGAACAAGGGGTGAGAGGGAAGCAGAGAGGGTGGGAACAAGGGGTGAGAGGGAAGCAGAGTGGGTGGTAACAAGGGGTGTGAGGGAAGCAGAGAGGGTGGGAACAAGGGGTGAGAGGGAAGCAGAGAGGGTGGGAACAAGGGGTGAGAGGGAAGCAGAGAGGGTGGGAACAAGGGGTGAGAGGGAAGCAGAGAGGGTGGGAACACGGGGTGCGAGGGAAGCAGAGAGGGTGGGAACAAGGGGTGAGAGGGAAGCAGAGAGGGTGGGAACAAGGGGTGGGAGGGAAGCAGAGAGGGTGAGAACAAGGGGTGGGAGGGAAGCAGAGAGGGTGGGAACAAGGGGTGAGAGGGAAGCAGAGAGGGTGAGAACAAGGGGTGGGAGGGAAGCAGAGAGGGTGGGAACAAGGGGTGGGAGGGAAGCAGAGAGGGTGGGAACAAGGGTTGGGAGGGAAGCAGAGAGGGTGGGAACAAGGGGTGGGAGGGAAGCAGAGAGGGTGGGAACAAGGGGTGGGAGGGAAGCAGAGAGGGTGGGAACAAGGGGTGAGAGGGAAGCAGAGAGGGTGGGAACAAGGGGTGAGAGGGAAGCAGAGAGGGTGGGAACAAGGGGTGAGAGGGAAGCAGAGAGGGTGGGAACAAGGAGTGGGAGGGAAGCAGAGAGGGAGGGAATAAGGGGTGAGAGGGAAGCAGAGAGGGTGGGAACAAGGGGTGAGAGGGAAGCAGAGAGGGTGTGAACAAGGGGTGGGAGGGAAGCAGAGAGGGTGGGAACAAGGGGTGGGAGGGAAGCAGAGAGGGTGGGAACAAGGGGTGGGAGGAAAGCAGAGAGGGTGGGAACAAGGGGTGGGAGGGAAGCAGAGAGGGTGGGAACAAGGGGTGAGAGGGAAGCAGAGAGGGTGGGAACAAGGGGTGAGAGGGAAGCAGAGAGGGTGGGAACAAGGGGTGAGAGGGAAGCAGAGAGGGTGGGAACAAGGGGTGAGAGGGAAGCAGAGAGGGTGGGAACAAGGGGTGAGAGGGAAGCAGAGAGGGTGGGAACAAGGGGTGAGAGGGAAGCAGAGAGGGTGGGAACAAGGGGTGAGAGGGAAGCAGAGAGGGTGGGAACAAGGGGTGAGAGGGAAGCAGAGAGGGTGGGAACAAGGGGTGAGAGGGAAGCAGAGAGGGTGGGAACAAGGGGTGGGAGGGAAGCAGAGAGGGAGGGAACAAGGGGTGAGAGGGAAGCAGAAAGGGTGGGAACAAGGGGTGAGAGGGAAGCAGAGAGGGAGGGAACAAGGGGTGGGAAGGAAGCAGAGAGGGTGGGAACAAGGGGTGAGAGGGAAGCAGAGAGGGTGGGAACAAGGGGTGAGAGGGAAGCAGAGAGGGAGGGAACAATGGGTGGGAGGGAAGCAGAGAGGGTGGGAACAAGGGGTGAGAGGGAAGCAGAGAGGGTGGGAACAAGGGGTGGGAGGGAAGCAGAGAGGGTGGGAACAAGGGGTGAGAGGGAAGCAGAGAGGGTGGGAACAAGGGGTGAGAGGGAAGCAGAGAGGGTGGGAACAAGGGGTGGGAGGGAAGCAGAGAGGGTGGGAACAAGGGGTGAGAGGAAAGCAGAGAGGGTGGGAACAAGGGGTGAGAGGGAAGCAGAGAGGGTGGGAACAAGGGGTGAGAGGGAAGCAGAGAGGGTGGGAACAAGGGGTGAGAGGGAAGCAGAGAGGGTGGGAACAAGGGGTGGGAGGGAAGCAGAGAGGGTGGGAACAAGGGGTGGGAGGGAAGCAGAGAGGGTGGGAACAAGGGGTGGGAGGGAAGCACAGAGGGTGGGAACAAGGGGTGAGAGGGAAGCAGAGAGGGTGGGAACAAGGGGTGGGAGGGAAGCAGAGAGGGTGGGAACAAGGGGTGGGAGGGAAGCAGAGAGGGTGGGAACAAGGGGTGGGAGGGAAGCAGAGAGGGTGGGAACAAGGGGTGAGAGGGAAGCAGAGAGGGTGGGAAAAAGGGGTGGGAGGGAAGCAGAGAGGGTGGGAACAAGGGGTGGGAGGGAAGCAGAGAGGGTGGGAACAAGGGGTGGGAGGGAAGCAGAGAGGGTGGGAACAAGGGGTGGGAGGGAAGCAGAGAGGGTGGGAACAAGGGGTGAGAGGGAAGCAGAGAGGGTGGGAACAAGGGGTGGGAGGGAAGCAGAGAGGGTGGGAACAAGGGGTGAGAGGGAAGCAGAGAGGGTGGGAACAAGGGGTGAGAGGGAAGCAGAGAGGGTGGGAACAAGGGGTGAGAGGGAAGCAAAGAGGGTGGGAACAAGGGGTGTGAGGGAAGCAGAGAGGGAGGGAATAAGGGGTGAGAGGGAAGCAGAGAGGGTGGGAACAAGGGGTGGGAGGTAAGCAGAGAGGGTGGGAACAAGGGGTGAGAGGGAAGCAGAGAGGGTGGGAACAAGGGGTGGGAGGGAAGCAGAGAGGGTGGGAACAAGGGGTGGGAGGGAAGCAGAGAGGGTGGGAACAAGGGGTGGGAGGGAAGCAGAGAGGGTGGGAACAAGGGGTGAGAGGGAAGCAGAGAGGGTGGGAACAAGGGGTGGGAGGGAAGCAGAGAGGGTGGGAACAAGGGGTGGGAGGGAAGCAGAGAGGGTGGGAACAAGGGGTGGGAGGGAAGCAGAGAGGGTGGGAACAAGGGGTGGGAGGGAAGCAGAGAGGGTGGGAACAAGGGGTGAGAGGGAAGCAGAGAGGGTGGGAACAAGGGGTGAGAGGGAAGCAGAGAGGGTGGGAACAAGGGGTGAGAGGGAAGCAGAGAGGGTGGGAACAAGGGGTGAGAGGGAAGCAGAGAGGGTGGGAACAAGGGGTGTGAGGGAAGCAGAGAGGGTGGGAACAAGGGGTGAGAGGGAAGCAGAGAGGGTGGGAAGAAGGGGTGAGAGGGAAGCAGAGAGGGTGGGAACAAGGGGTGGGAGGGAAGCAGAGAGGGTGGGAACAAGGGGTGGGAGGGAAGCAGAGAGGGTGGGAACAAGGGGTGGGAGGGAAGCAGAGAGGGTGGGAACAATGGGTGAGAGGGAAGCAGAGAGGGTGGGAACAAGGGGTGGGAGGGAAGCAGAGAGGGTGGGAACAAGGGGTGGGAGGGAAGCAGAGAGGGTGGGAACAAGGGGTGGGAGGGAAGCAGAGAGGGTGGGAACAAGGGGTGAGAGGGAAGCAGAGAGGGTGGGAACAAGGGGTGGGAGGGACGCTGAGAGGGTGGGAACAAGGGGTGGGAGGGAAGCAGAGAGGGTGGGAACAAGGGGTGGGAGGGAAGCAGAGAGGGTGGGAACAAGGGGTGGGAGGGAAGCAGAGAGGGTGGGAACAAGGGGTGGGAGGGAAGCAGAGAGGGTGGGAACAAGGGGTGAGAGGGAAGCAGAGAGGGTGGGAACAAGGGGTGGGAGGGAAGCAGAGAGGGAGGGAACAAGGGGTGAGAGGGAAGCAGAGAGGGTGGGAACAAGGGGTGAGAGGGAAGCAGAGAGGGTGGGAACAAGGGGTGAGAGGGAAGCAGAAAGGGTGGGAACAAGGGGTGGGAGGGAAGCAGAGAGGGAGGGAATAAGGGGTGAGAGGGAAGCAGAGAGGGTGGGAACAAGGGGTGGGAGGGAAGCAGAGAGGGTGGGAACAAGGGGTGAGAGGGAAGCAGAGAGGGTGGGAACAAGGGGTGGGAGGGAAGCAGAGAGGGTGGGAACAAGGGGTGGGAGGGAAGCAGAGAGGGTGGGAACATGGGGTGGGTGGGAAGCAGAGTGGGTGGGAAAAAGGGGTGAGAGGGAAGCAGAGAGGGTGGGAACAAGGGGTGGGAGGGAAGCAGAGAGGGTGGGAACAAGGGGTGGGAGGGAAGCAGAGAGGGTGGGAACAAGGGGTGGGAGGGAAGCAGAGAGGGTGGGAACAAGGGGTGGGAGGGAAGCAGAGAGGGTGGGAACAAGGGGTGAGAAGGAAGCAGAGAGGGTGGGAACAAGGGGTGAGAGGGAAGCAGAGAGGGTGGGAACAAGGGGTTTGAGGGAAGCAGAGAGGGTGGGAACAAGGGGTGAGAGGGAAGCAGAGAGGGTGGGAACAAGGGGTGAGAGTGAAGCAGAGAGGGTGGGAACAAGGGGTGGGAGGGAAGCAGAGAGGGTGGGAACAAGGGGTGGGAGGGAAGCAGAGAGGGTGGGAACAAGGGGTGGGAGGGAAGCAGAGAGGGTGGGAACAAGGGGTGAGAGGGAAGCAGAGAGGGTGGGAACAAGGGGTGGGAGGGAAGCTGAGAGGGTGGGAACAAGGGGTGAGAGGGAAGCAGAGAGGATGGGAACAAGGGGTGAGAGGGAAGCAGAGAGGGTGGGAACAAGGGGTGGGAGGGAAGCAGAGAGGGTGGGAACAAGGGGTGGGAGGGAAGCAGAGAGGGTGGGAACAAGGGGTGGGAGGGAAGCAGAGAGGGTGGGAACAAGGGGTGAGAGGGAAGCAGAGAGGGTGGGAACATGGGGTGAGAGGGAAGCATAGAGGGTGGGAACAAGGGGTGGGAGGGAAGCAGAGAGGGTGGGAACAAGGGGTGGGAGGGAAGCAGAGAGGGTGGGAACAAGGGGTGGGAGGGAAGCAGAGAGGGTGGGAACAAGGGGTGGGAGGGAAGCAGAGAGGGTGGGAACAAGGGGTGGGAGGGAAGCAGAGAGGGTGGGAACAAGGGGTGGGAGGGAAGCAGAGAAGGTGGGAACAAGGGGGGGGAGGGAAGCAGAGAGGGTGGGAACAAGGGGTGAGAGGGAAGCAGAGAGGGTGGGAACAAGGGGTGGGAGGGAAGCAGAGAGGGTGGGAACAAGGGGTGGGAGGGAAGCAGAGAGGGTGGGAACAAGGGGTGGGAGGGAAGCAGAGAGGGTGGGAACAAGGGGTGGGAGGGAAGCAGAGAGGGAGGGAACAAGGGGTGAGAGGGAAGCAGAGAGGGTGGGAACAAGGGGTGGGAGGGAAGCAGAGAGGGTGGGAACAAGGGGTGGGAGGGAAGCAGAGAGGGTGGGAACAAGGGGTGGGAGGGAAGCAGAGAGGGTGGGAACAAGGGGTGAGAGGGAAGCAGAGAGGGTGGGAACAAGGGGTGGGAGGTACGCAGAGAGGGTGGGAACAAGGGGTGAGAGGGAAGCAGAGAGGGTGGGAACAAGGGGTGGGAGGGAAGCAGAGAGGGTGGGAACAAGGGGTGGGAGGGAAGCAGAGAGGGTGGGAACAAGGGGTGGGAGGGAAGCAGAGATGGTGGGAACAAGGGGTGGGAGGGAAGCAGAGAGGGTGGGAACAAGGGGTGGGAGGGAAGCAGAGAGGGAGGGAACAAGGGGTGGGAGGGAAGCAGAGAGGGTGGGAACAAGGGGTGGGAGGGAAGCAGAGAGGGTGGGAACAAGGGGTGGGAGGGAAGCAGAGAGGGAGGGAACAAGGGGTGGGAGGGAAGCAGAGAGGGTGGGAACAAGGGGTGGGAGGGAAGAAGAGAGGGTGGGAACAAGGGGTGGGAGGGAAGCAGAGAGGGTGGGAACAAGGGGTGGGAGGGAAGCAGAGAGGGTGGGAACAAGGGGTGAGAGGGAAGCAGAGAGGGTGGGAACAAGGGGTGAGAGGGAAGCAGAGAGGGTGGGAACAAGGGGTGGGAGGGAAGCAGAGAGGGTGGGAACAAGGGGTGGGAGGGAAGCAGAGAGGGTGGGAACAATTATCTAGCAGACAACACACACCTGCAACACACACCTGCAACACACGTATCTGCAACACACACAACTGCAACACATACACCTGCAACACACACCTGCAACACACACAACTGCAACACATACACCTGCAACACACACCTGCAACACACACCTGCAACACACAACTGCAACACATACACCTGCAACACACACCTGCAACACACACCTGCAACACACACAACTGCAACACATACACCTGCAACACACACCTGCAACACACACCTGCAACACACACAACTGCAACACATACACCTGCAACACACACCTGCAACACACACCTGCAACACACACAACTGCAACACATACACCTGCAACACACACCTGCAACACACGTATCTGCAACACACACAACTGCAACACATACACCTGCATCACACACCTGCAACACACACCTGCAACACACAACTGCAACACATACACCTGCAACACACACCTGCAACACACACCTGTAACACACACAACTGCAACACATACACCTGCAACACACCTGCAACACACACCTGCAACACACACAACTGCAACACATACACCTGCAACACACACCTGCAACACACACCTGCAACACACACCTGCAACACACGTATCTGCAACACACACAACTGCAACACATACACCTGTAACACACACCTGCAACACACACCTGCAACACACAACTGCAACACATACACCTGCAACACACACCTGCAACACACACCTGCAACACACGTATCTGCAACACACACAACTGCAACACATACACCTGCAACACACACCTGCAACACACACCTGCAACACACACAACTGCAACACATACACCTGCAACACACACCTGCAACACACACCTGCAACACACACAACTGCAACACATACACCTGCAACACACACCTGCAACACACACCTGCAACACACGTATCTGCAACACACACAACTGCAACACATACACCTGCAACACACACCTGCAACACACGTATCTGCAACACACACAACTGCAACACATACACCTGCAACACACACCTGCAACACACACCTGCAACACACACAACTGCAACACATACACCTGCAACACACACCTGCAACACACACCTGCAACACACACAACTGCAACACATACACCTGCAACACACCTGCAACACACGTATCTGCAACACACACAACTGCAACACATACACCTGCAACACACACCTGCAACACACGTATCTGCAACACACACAACTGCAACACATACACCTGCAACACACACCTGCAACACACACCTGCAACACACACAACTGCAACACATACACCTGCAACACACCTGCAACACACGTATCTGCAACACACACAACTGCAACACATACACCTGCAACACACACCTGCAACACACGTATCTGCAACACGCACACACCTGCAACACACATACCTGCAACACACACCTGCAACACACACCTAAAACACACATACCTGCAACACACACACTTATAACACACACCTGCAACACACACACCTGCAACACACACGCCTGCAACACATACACCTGCAACACATACACCTGCAACACACACACCTGCAACACACACACCTGCAACACACACACCTGCAACACATACACCTGCAACACATACACCTGCAACACACACACCTGCAACACAGACACTTGCAACACACATACCTGCAACACACATACAAATGCAACACACACACCTGCAACACACGTACCTGCAACACATACACCTGCAACACATTAACCAACCAACCAGTCTTAATGACCCTGGTGTAGTAGATAGACTTTAAACCTCATTAACCAACCAACCAGTCTTAATGACCCTGGTGTAGTAGATAGACCTTAAACCCCATTAACCAACCAACCAGTCTTAATGACCCTGGTGTAGTAGATAGACTTTAAACCCCATTAAGCAACCAACCAGTCTTAATGACCCTGGTGTAGTAGATAGACTTTAAACCCCATTAACCAACCAACCAGTCTTAATGAGCCTGGAGTAGTAGATAGACTTTAAACCCCATTAACCAACCAACCAGTCTTAATGACCCTGGTGTAGTAGATAGACTTTAAACCCCATTAACCAACCAACCAGTCTTAATGACCCTGGTGTAGTAGATAGACTTTAAACCCCATTAACCAACCAACCAGTCTTAATGACCCTGGTGTAGTAGATAGACTTTAAACCCCATTAAGCAACCAACCAGTCTTAATGACCCTGGTGTAGTAGATAGACTTTAAACCCCATTAACCAACCAACCAGTCTTAATGAGCCTGGAGTAGTAGATAGACTTTAAACCCCATTAACCAACCAACCAGTCTTAATGACCCTGGTGTAGTAGATAGACTTTAAACCCCATTAACCAACCAACCAGTCTTAATGACCATGGTGGAGAAGATAGACTTTAAACCCCATTAACCCACCAACCAGTCTTAATGACCCTGGTGTAGTAGATAGACTTTAAACCCCATTAACCAACTAACCAGTCTTAATGACCCTGGTGTAGTAGATAGACCTTAAACCCCATTAACCAACCAGTCTTAATGACCCTGGTGTAGAAGATAGACTTTAAACCCCATTTACCAACCAACCAGTCTTAATGACCCTGGTGTAGTAGATAGACTTTCAACCCCATTAACCAATCAAAGATGTCTTAATGACCCTGGTGTAGTAGATAGACTTTAAACCCCATTAACCAACCAACCAGTCTTAATGACCCTGGTGTAGTAGACTTTAAACCCCATTAACCAACCAACCAGTCTTAATGACCCTGGTGTAGTAGATAGACTTTAAACCCCATTAACCAACCAACCAGTCTTAATGACCCTGGTGCAGTAGATAGACTTTAAACCCCATTAACCAACCAACCAGTCTTAATGACCCTGGTGTAGTAGACTTTAAACCCCATTAACCAACCAACCAGTCTTAATGACCCTGGTGTAGTAGATAGACTTTAAACCCCATTAACCAACCAACCAGTCTTAATGACCCTGGTGTAGTAGATAGACTTTAAACCCCATTAACCAACCAACCAGTCTTAATGACCCTGGTGTAGTAGATAGACTTTAAACCCCATTAACCAACCAACTAGTCTTAATGACCCTGGTGTAGTAGATAGACTTTAAACCCCATTAACCAACCAACCAGTCTTAATGACCCTGGTGTAGTAGACTTTAAACCCCATTAACCAACCAACCAGTCTTAATGACCCTGGTGTAGTAGATAGACTTTAAACCCCATTAACCAACCAACCAGTCTTAATGACCCTGGTGTAGTAGACTTTAAACCCCATTAACCAACCAACTAGTCTTAATGACCCTGGTGTAGTAGATAGACTTTAAACCCCATTAACCAACCAACCAGTCTTAATGACCCTGGTGAAGTAGATAGACTTTAAACCCCATTAACCAACCAACCAGTCTTAATGAGGCTGGTGTAGTAGATAGACTTTAAACCCCATTAACCAACCAACCAGTCTTAATGACTCTGGTGTAGTAGATAGACTTTAAACCCCATTAACCAACCAACCAGTCTTAATGACCCTGGTGTAGTAGATAGATTTTAAACCCCATTAACCAACCAACCAGTCTTAATGACGCTGGTGTAGTAGATAGACTTTAAACCCCATTAACCAACCAACCAACCAGTCTTAATGACCCTGGTGTAGTAGATAGACTTTAAACCCCATTAACCAACCAACCAGTCTTAATGACCCTGGTGAAGTAGACTTTAAACCCCATTAACCAACCAACCAGTCTTAATGAGGCTGGTGTAGTAGATAGACTTTAAACCCCATTAACCAACCAACCAGTCTTAATGACTCTGGTGTAGTAGATAGACTTTAAACCCCATTAACCAACCAACCAGTCTTAATGACTCTGGTGTAGTAGATAGACTTTAAACCCCATTAACCAACCAACCAGTCTTAATGACCCTGGAGTAGTAGATAGACTTTAAACTCCATTAACCAACCAACCAGTCTTAATGACCCTGGTGTAGTAGATGGACTTTAAACCCCATTAACCAACCAACCAGTCTTAATGACCCTGGTGTAGTAGATAGACTTTAAACCCCATTAACCAACCAACCAGTCTTAATGACCCTGGTGTAGTAAATAGACTTTAAACCCCATTAACCAACCAACCAGTCTTAATGACCCTGGTGTAGTAGATAGACTTTAAACCCCATTAACCAACCAACCAGTCTTAATGACCCTGGTGTAGTAGATAGACTTTAAACCCCATTAACCAACCAGTCTTAATGACCCTGGTGTAGTAGATAGACTTTAAACCCCATTAACCAACCAACCAGTCTTAATGACCCTGGTGTAGTAGATAGACTTTAAACCCCATTAACCAACCAACCAGCCTTAATGACCCTGGTGTAGTAGATAGACTTTAAACCCCATTACCAACCAACCAGTCTTAATGACCCTGGTGAAGTAGACTTTAAACCCCATTAACCAACCAACCAGTCTTAATGACCCTGGTGTAGTAGATAGACTTTAAACCCCATTAACCAACCAACCAGTCTTAATGACCCTGTTGTAGTAGATAGACTTTAAACCCCATTAACCAACCAACCAGTCTTAATGACCCTGGTGTAGTAGATAGACTTTAAACCCCATTAACCAACCAACCAGTCTTAATGACCCTGGTGTAGTAGATAGACTTTAAACCCCATTAACCAACCAACCAGTCTTAATGACCCTGTTGTAGTAGATAGACTTTAAACCTCATTAACCAACCAACCAGTCTTAATGACCCTGGTGTAGTAGATAGACTTTAAACCCCATTAACCAACCAACCAGTCTTAATGACCCTGTTGTAGTAGATAGACTTTAAACCCCATTAACCAACCAACCAGTCTTAATGACCCTGTTGTAGTAGATAGACTTTAAACCCCATTAACCAACCAACCAGTCTTAATGACTCTGGTGTAGTAGATAGACTTTAAACCCCATTAACCAACCAACCAGTCTTAATGACTCTGGTGTAGTAGATAGACTTTAAACCCCATTAACCAACCAACCAGTCTTAATGACTCTGGTGTAGTAGATAGACTTTAAACCCCATTAACCAACCAACCAGTCTTAATGACCCTGGTGTAGTAGATAGACTTTAAACCCCATTAACCAACCAACCAGTCTTAATGACCCTGTTGTAGTAGATAGACTTTAAACCTCATTAACCAACCAACCAGTCTTAATGACCCTGGTGTAGTAGATAGACTTTAAACCCCATTAACCAACCAACCAGTCTTAATGACCCTGTTGTAGTAGATAGACTTTAAACCTCATTAACCAACCAACCAGTCTTAATGACCCTGTTGTAGTAGATAGACTTTAAACCCCATTAACCAACCAACCAGTCTTAATGACTCTGGTGTAGTAGATAGACTTTAAACCCCATTAACCAACCAACCAGTCTTAATGACTCTGGTGTAGTAGATAGACTTTAAACCCCATTAACCAACCAACCAGTCTTAATGACTCTGGTGTAGTAGATAGACTTTAAACCCCATTAACCAACCAACCAGTCTTAATGACCCTGGTGTAGTAGACAGACTTTAAACCTCATTAACCAACCAACCAGTCTTAATGACTCTGGTGTAGTAGATAGACTTTAAACCCCATTAACCAACCAACCAGTCTTAATGACCCTGGTGTAGTAGATAGACTTTAAACCTCATTAACCAACCAACCAGTCTTAATGACCCTGGTGTAGTAGATAGACTTTAAACCTCATTAACCAACCAACCAGTCTTAATGACCCTGGTGTAGTAGATAGACTTTAAACCCCATTAACCAACCAACCAGTCTTAATGACCCTGGTGTAGTAGATAGACTTTAAACCCCATTAACCAACCAACCAGTCTTAATGACCCTGGTGTAGTAGACTTTAAACCCCATTAACCAACCAACCAGTCTTAATGACCCTGGTGTAGTAGATAGACTTTAAACCTCATTAACCAACCAACCAGTCTTAATGACCCTGGTGTAGTAGACTTTAAACCCCATTAACCAACCAACCACTCTTAATGACTCTGGTGTAGTAGATAGACTTTAAACCCCATTAACCAACCAACCATTCTTAATGACCCTGGTGTAGTAGATAGACTTTAAACCCCATTAACCAACCAACCAGTTTTAATGACCCTGGTGTAATAGATGGACTTTAAACCCCATTAACCAACCAACCAGTCTTAATGACCCTGGTGTAGTAGATAGACTTTAAACCCCATTAACCAACCAACCAGTCTTAATGACCCTGGTGTAGTAGATAGACTTTAAACCCCATTAACCAACCAGTCTTAATGACCCTGGTGTAGTAGATAGACTTTAAACCCCATTAACCAACCAACCAGTCTTAATGACCCTGGTGTAGTAGATAGACTTTAAACCTCATTAACCAACCAACCAGTCTTAATGACCCTGGTGTAGTAGACTTTAAACCCCATTAACCAACCAACCACTCTTAATGACTCTTGTGTAGTAGATAGACTTTAAACCCCATTAACCAACCAACCATTCTTAATGACCCTGGTGTAGTAGATAGACTTTAAACCCCATTAATCAACCAACCAGTCTTAATGACCCTGGTGTAATAGATGGACTTTAAACCCCATTAACCAATCAACCAGTCTTAATGACCCTGGTGTAGTAGACTTTAAACCCCATTAACCAACCAACCAGTCGTAATGACCCTGGTGTAGTAGATAGACTTTAAACCCCATTAACCAACCAACCAGCCTTAATGACCCTGGTGTAGTAGATAGACTTTAAACCCCATTAACCAACCAACCAGTCTTAATGACCCTGGTGTAGTAGATAGACTTTAAACCCCATTAACCAACCAACCAGTCTTAATGACCCTGGTGTAGTAGATAGACTTTAAATCCCATTAACCAACCAACCAGTCTTAATGACCCTGGTGTAGTAGATAGACTTTAAACCCCATTAACCAACCAACCTTTCTTAATGACCCTGGTGTAGTAGATAGACTTTAAACCCCATTAACCAACCAACCAGTCTTAATGACCCTTGTGTAGTAGAT
>NC_091389.1:11727710-11730210 GCF_038502225.1 Cherax quadricarinatus
CACTCTATTCCACCAAAATGCTTCTAGGAATATAAAAATGAACCAGTAGTCACGATACGGACCCATTTACTGACTTAATAACTACACACACACACGAGCGGGGTCCCACAGGGGTCGGTCCTGGGACCAGTGCTATTTTTGGTATATGTGAATGACATGACGGAAGGGATACAATCAGAAGTGTCCCTGTTTGCAGATGATGTGAAGTTGATGAGAATTAAATCGGATGAGGACCAGGCAGGACTACAAAGAGACCTGGACAGGCTGGAAGCCTGGTCCAGCAACTGGTTCCTTGAATTTAACCCCTATAACGCAAAGTCATGAAGATCGGGGAAGGGCAAAGAAGACCGCAGACGGAGTATAGGCTAGGTGGACAAAGACTGCAAACCTCACTCAAGGAGAAAGATCTTGGGGTAACCATAACACCGAGCACATCTCCTGAGGCGCACATTAGACAGATAACTGCTGCAGCATACGGGCGCCTGGCAAACTTGAGAACAGCATTCCGATGCCTCAGTAAGGAATCGTTCAAGACACTGTACACCGTGTACGTCAGGCCCATACTGGAGTATGCAGCACCTGTTTGGAACCCACACTTGATCAAGCACGTCAAGAAATTAGAGAAAGTACAAAGGTTTGCAACAAGGTTAGTTCCAGAGCTAAGGGGAATGTCCTATGAAGAAAGGTTGAGGGAAATTGGACTGACGACACTGGAGGACAGGAGGGTCAGGGGAGACATGATAACGACATACAAGATACAGCGTGGAATAGACAAGGTAGAAAGAGACAGGTTGTTCCAGGGAGGGGACACAGACACAAGAGGTCACAATTGGAAGCTGAAGACTCAGACGAGTCACAGGGATGTTAGGAAGTATTTCTTCAGTCATAGAGTTGTCAGGAAGTGGAATAGCCTAGCAAGTGATGTAGTGGAGGCAGGAACCATACATAGCTTTAAGATAAGGTATGATAAAGCTCATGGAGCAGGGAGAGAGAGGACCTAGTAGCGATCAGTGAAGAGGCGGGGCCAGGAGCTATGAATCAACCCCTGCAACCACAAATAGGTGCTTACAAAGAGAGAGAGAGAGAGAGAGAGAGAGAGAGAGAGAGAGAGAGAGAGAGAGAGAGAGAGAGAGAGAGAGAGAGAGAGAGAGAGAGAGAGAGAGAGAGAGAGAGAGAAGCTTAATGGGAAGAAGAAACGCTAAACCCGTATTTGGGTCACACACTGCCAGAGGGGAAACAGAGGTATTAAAGTTCAATCCAAATAAGACGAGGATCAGATCCAAATCCTTGAATCAAGAACCCCATACCCGGCCTCAATAAACCCATCTTTTTTAGAGGAGTTACCCTTCCAAGTCGACACATAAGAGAAAACGGAGCCACAATATCAATAAGAGAAAACGAAGCTATTTAAGCGCAAACTTCTCCATTATTTATGTCCCTCTTTTCAACTTGCAAAAACATCCCACATACATGCAGCAGCATGTTTTAGCAAGTGAAAACAAGGAAAACAAATACTAAAACCTCCCCACTGAACCAAGACAAACAAATTAGTTACAAAAACAGAGAGAGAGAAGAGCAGACGGCGCCTCAGAGATCTCAAACAGCAGTTTAACTCACAACTATATTTAACTAGTGTGACGGAGCGCTAAGCTAGGCTAGAAAGCTACCTAGCTTTAGCTCTGTAGCAAGCTCTCTGGCCTAGCCACCTAGTTAGCTCTGGCCTAGCCACCTAGTTAGCTCTGTAGCAAGCTCTCTGGCCTAGCCACCTAGTTAGCTCTGTAGCAAGCTCTCTGGCCTAGCCACCTAGTTAGCTCTGGCCTAGCCACCTAGTTAGCTCTGGCCTAGCCACTTAGTTAGCTCTGGCCTAGCCACTTAGCTCTGGCCTAGCCACCTAGTTAGCTCTGGCCTAGCCACCTAGTTAGCTCTGGCCTAGCCACCTAGTTAGCTCTGGCCTAGCCACTTAGTTCTGGCCTAGCCACCTAGTTAGCTCTCTAGCCACCTAGATAGCTGTCTAATCTACCTCTCTAGCCTAGCCTCCTAGTAACCTGGGTCTCTAGCCTAGCTCTCTGGAAAGCTTAGCAACAGTACCAGTAGCAACAGTAGCAGCAGCAACAGTAGCAGTAACAACAGTAGCAGTAGCAACAGTAGCAGCAGCAACAGTAGCAGTAACAACAGTAGCAGTAGCAACAGTAGCAGTAGGAACAGTAGCAACAGTAGCAGTAGCAACAGTAGCAGTAGCAACAGTAGCAGTAGCAACAGTAGCAGTAAGAACAGTAGCAGTAACAACAGTAGCAGTAGGAACAGTAGCAACAGCAACAGTAGCAACAGTAGCAGTAGCAACAGTAGCAACAGCAACAGTAGCAGTAGCAACAGTAGCAGTAGCAACAGTAACAGCAACAGTAGCAGTAGCAACAGCAACAGCAACAGTAGCAGTAGCAACAGTAACAGCAAGAGTAGCAGTAGCAAGAGTAGCAGTAGCAACAGTAGCAGTAGCAACAGC
>NC_091389.1:11737710-11805210 GCF_038502225.1 Cherax quadricarinatus
CAGCCAGGATCCTGACACTGTAGACAGTGTTAGACGAGGTTAACAGCGCCCCAGCCAGGATCCTGACACTGTAGACAGTGTTAGATGAGGTTACCAGTGCCCCAGCCAGGATGATGACACTGTAGACAGTGTTAGACGAGGTTAACAGCGCCCCAGCCAGGATCCTGACACTGTAGACAGTGTTAGACGAGGTTAACAGCGCCCCAGCCAGGATCCTGACACTGTAGACAGTGTTAGACGAGGTTAACAGTGCCCCAGCCAGGATCCTGACACTGTAGACAGTGTTAGATGAGGTTAACAGTGCCCCAGCCAGGATCCTGACACTGTAGACAGTGTTAGACGAGGTTAACAGTGCCCCAGCCAGGATCCTGACACTGTAGACAGTGTTTGACGAGGTAATGTTTACCATGTCACCACGTACAAATATTCGCTACAAGGTGAATATTCCAGCTTAAGACTACTCGTTCTTCTTAATCAAGCTGACTCAAGCTTGATCACCAGCAAGCTTAATATTACACAGGAAGCTGTGTATTACCCTACTGGTCCAGCTTAGGTCTACTGGTCCAGCTTAGGTCTACTGGTCCAGCTTAGGTCTACTGGTCCAGCTTAGGTCTACTGATCCAGCTTAGGTCTACTGGTCCAGCTTAGGTCTACTGGTCCAGCTTAGGTCTACAGGTCCATCTTAGGTCTACTGGTCCAGCTTAGGTCTACTGATCCAGCTTAGGTCTACTGGTCCAGCTTAGGTTTACTGGTCCAGCTTAGGTCTACTGGTCCAGCTTAGGTCTACTGGTCCAGCTTAGGTCTACTGGTCCATCTTAGGTCTACTGGTCCATCTCAGGTCTACTGGTCCATCTTAGGTCTACTGGTCCATCTCAAGTCTACTGGTTCATCTTAGGTCTACTGGTCCATCTCAGGTCTACCAGTCCATCTTAGGTCTACTGGTCCATCTCAGGTCTACTGGTCCATCTTAGGCCTACTGGTCCATCTCAGGTCTACTGGTCCATCTTAGGTCTACTGGTCCATCTTAGGTACATAGGTCTACTGGTCCATCTAAGGTATATAGGTCTACTGGTCCATCTTAGCTATATAGGCCTACTGGTTCATCATAGGTATATAGGCCTACTGGTCCATCTTAGGTATATAGGCCTACTGATCCATCTTAGGTTTACTGGTCCATCTTAGGTCTACTGGTCCATCTTAGGTCTACTGGTCCATCTTAGGTCTACTGGTTCATCTCAGGTCTACTGGTCCATCTTGGGTCTACTGGTCCATCTCAGGTCTGCTGGTCCATATCAGGTCTACTGGTCCATCTCAGGTCTACTGGTCCATCTCAGGTCTACTGGTCCATCTTAGGTATATAGGCCTACTGGTTCATCATAGGTATATAGGCCTACTGGTCCATCTTAGGTATATAGGCCTACTGATCCATCTTAGCTATATAGGCCTACTGGTTCATCATAGGTATACAGGCCTACTGGTCCATCTTAGGCCTATTGGTCCATCTTAGGTATATAGGTCTACTGGTCCATCTTGGGTACACAGGTCTACTGGTCCATCTTAGGTATATAGGCCAACTGGTTCATCCTATGTATATGGGCCTACTGGTTCATCATAGGTATATAGGCCTACTGGTCCATCTTAGGTCTTGTTCATCTTAGGTATATAGGCCTACTAGTCCATCTTAGGTCTATTGGTCCATCCTAGGTATATGGGTCTACTGGTCCATCTTAGGTATATAGGTCTACTTTTCCATCTTACGTATATAGGCCTTCTTGTCCATGTTAGGTATATAGGCCTACTGGTCCATCTTAGGTCTACTGGTTCATCTTAGGTATAAAGGCCTACTGGTCCATCTTAGGTCTATTGGTCCATCTTAGGTATACAGGTCTACTGGTCCATCTTAGGTATGTCTCTACTAGTCCATCTTAGGAATATAGGCCTACTGGTCCATCTTATATATATAGGCCTCCTGGTCCATCTTAGGTCTACTGGCTCATCTTAGGTATATAGACCTACTGGTCCATCTTAGGTCTACTGGTTCAACTTAGGTCTACTGGTTCATCATAGGTATATAGGCCTACTGGTCCATCTCAGGTCTACTGGTCCATCTTAGGTCTACTGGTCCATCTTAGGTATATAGGTCTACTGGTTCTTAATATGTATATAGGCCTACTGGTCCATCTTAGGTACATAGGTCTACTGGTCCATCTTAGGTATATAGGTCTACTGGTCCATCTTAGGTCTACTGGTCCATCTTAGGTACATAGGTCTACTGGTCCATCTTAGGTATATAGGTCTACTGGTCCATCTTAGGTATATAGGCCTACTGGTTCATCATAAGTATATAGGCCTACTGGTCCATCTTAGGTATATAGGCCTACTGATCCATCTTAGGTATATAGGCCTGCTGGTTCATCTTAGGTATAAAGGCCTACTGGTCCATCTTAGGTATATAGGTCTACTGGTCCATCATAGGTATATATCTCTACTGGTCGTTCTTAGGAATATAGGCCTACTGGTCCATCTTATATATATAGGCCTACTGGTCCATCTTAGGTCTACTGGCTCATCTTAGGTATATAGGCCTACTGGTCTATCTTAGGTCTACTGGTTCATCTTAGGTATATAGGCCTACTGGTCCATCTTAGGTCTATTGGTCCATTTTAGGTCTACTGGTCCATCTTAGGTCTACTGGTCCATCTTAGATCTACTAGTCCATCTTAGGTCTACTGGTCCATCTTAGGTCTACTGGTCCAGCTTAGGTCTACTTTACGGCACCGCTCAGTTCCGAACCCCAAACAAATTGTTGCATTCTTATGCATTTCTTAGTGAGTAGGCTGCAGCAGCCATCATTTCCTCTCCTACTATACCCTCGCCTGCCTGGTGTTACTAGTCACCAGTTTGTTCCACTCTCCTGTGCTGTCTGTGAGTGGTACATGCTTTTTGGGACGCCAGTTGTGACCCGTCTAGGAGTGACTACGTGACTAAGAAACTTGATCTCTGATCTAACACTGAGAGCGTTTTATCTTTAGACTGGCTTATTCATGTTTACCAAGTACCAAATCTAGTCTCCTGGTATGTGTTTCCACATCTTCTGACATGATTACGTAGTATAAGTACACATACGGGTGTTACTGACGGTCTAAAAATATTTATTAGCCTCAAAAAAGTAATAGGGGAGGAGCATAATCCAAATACCATTTTCAGTAAATGATAATGTAACCTCTTGACTGTCCTGGTGGAGTGGGACTTGTAACAAGTTTAAGGTAGAGAAACGTTTTATCCTCTATATTGCATGATAACTCATTAAGAATGGAAAGAGGAAAACGATCTGGAATCGTTCTAGTATTCAACTTCCTAAAATGAATCACCGGGCGATAACTACCATCCTTGGCGCATTCCAGAGTGGATTGCTGTGAGTGGTAACACTGTCATCAAACGTTTGGTTGATTAGATCTTCTCTTATAGCAACTTGAGAATGTGATAATTTGTAAGCAGGTGTGATAATAAATTTGCAAAAACCCATCTTCTCACCTGGTAATGCTAGAACTAATCTATCCTCACTTAGCGATGTACTCATTTACCGACGACTTGGACGTACGACGGGCTCTCTAACCAGTATTCATAAATAATGTATATTAGAGCTGCCTCTATTCAGTTTATTAGAATATACTAAAAATATTATAAATGGTAAAACGATGACAATAAAACAATATCAAAGATGGCTGACACAAACCCATTATAGTATGCTCCTCGTTTAGCGACGAATTCATTTACCAACATGGTTTTAGGAACGTAACTCCGTCGTTAAGTAAGGAGAGGTTGTAAATAGAAAAGATGTGTGACTTTGCAGAGTCAGTGGAGCTAAATCTTTTTACTGGTGGGAAAGACCACATCATGGTACCTAACCATGGTACCACACCATGCTACCATCACTGATCTTCACTTCCTTGTTAATCTCCTCGTTGAACTTATTACCGTGCAGGTGTGGTGCTTGCCAGAGGCCGCTAGATGGTGCCAGAAAATTATCTCTGCCATTCTTGTGGTTAAATTATTCTCAGAGACTCAAACTGGTGCCAAAGAATTTGCCAATTTTTCTTCAGCTATTTCTTGGCTAATGTAGATGTCTAACTTAAAACTAAGTTAACACGTAAGATAACTGTACAGATCTAAACCTCCGTAAAAACATCAACTTATTTGCTTATACAATTAACTAACAGGGTAAGCGAGTGGAAGGCTTCGCTCTGATGACCAAAAGCTCCAGCTGCGGGAACCGTATGACTAACACCCGTGTAAGGAAATGCCTGTTCCATTTCCTGACAAACCTAACCGGCTCTCTAATGACAGAATTTAAATCTTTAAAGTGGCAGATGGGTAAGCCAGCGGTAGGCCTCAGTCAGATGGCCAAAAACTCCAGTGGCAGATTATCTTATGACTAAGATCCTGTTTCCTGAGCAATCTTACCTAACCTTATCACTAAATGTAAGAATTATGGAGACTTCTATGACTTATACGGTTATCAGCGACGGACTACACATCGTTCATCCCAACGTCAACTCTCTGTGGCAACATCCAGGATGGATGGAAAAATTGTATATAATTCTGACATGTGGGTAAGACACATGTATAACAAGTGTCTTTATACACGGATTATATTGTCTTCACACATCTGCTGTTTCTGCAAATTCCTCTGTATTTGACTGAGGAATTCTGCTTTGTATACTTTGAGGTTGTTCTTGGGGTCAACGCCCCCGTGGCTCGGTCCATGACCAAGCCTCATGGTAGATCAGGGACTGATGAACCAGGCTACTACTGTTGGCCACATGCAAAACAATGTACAAACCAGAGCTCGGCTGGTCAGGTACTGACTTTAGCTGCCTCTCCAGTGCCTTCTTGAAGATAAGATAAGATTTCGTTCGGATTTTTAACCCCGGAGGGTTAGCCACCCAGGATAACCCAAGAAAGTCAGTGCGTCATCGAGGACTGTCTAACTTATTTCCATTGTGGTCCTTAATCTTGTCCCCCAGGATGCCACCCACACCAGTCGACTAACACCCAGGATGCCACCCACACCAGTCCACTAACACCCAGGATGCCACCCACACCAGTCCACTAACACCCAGGATGCCACCCACATCAGTCCACTAACACCTAGGATGCGACCCACACCAGTCGACTAACACCCAGGTACCTATTTGCTGCTAGGTGAACAGGACAACAGGTGTAAGGAAACGTGTCGAAATGTTTCCACCCGCCGGGAATCGAACCCGGGCCCTCCGTGTGTGAAGCGGGAGCTTTAGCCACCAGGCCACCGGGCCACTAGCCACCAGGCCACCGGGCCATCCAGGGGTTTTGAAGATAGTCAAGGGTCTATTGGTAATCCCCCTTATGTATGCTGGGAAGCAGATGAACAGTCTTGGGCCCCAGACACTTATTGTGTTAACTCTCAGTGTACTCATGGCACCACTGTTGCTCATTAGGGGAATGTTGCATCTCCTGCCAAGTCTTTTGCTTTCATAGGGAGTGATTTCTGTGTGAAGATTTGGGACTAGTCCATCTAGGTTTTCCAAGTGTACATTATCACGTATCTATCTCGCCTGCATTCCAGGGAGTACAGGTCAAGGGATTTCAACTGTTCCTAGTAATTCAGGTGCTTTATGGTACTTATACATGCAGTGAAAGTTCTCTGTACATTCTCCAGGTTTCCAATTTTACCAGCCTTGAAAAGGGTTGTTAGTGTACAGCAATATTCCAGCCTAGAGAGAACAAGTGATTTGAAGAGAATTAAAGGCTTGGCATCACTAGTTTTGAAGGTTCTCATTATCCATCCTGAAAGTGAGATCCTCTGACATTATCACTCCCAGGTCTTTTACATTAGGGTTTCGCTCTATTGTGTGGTTGGAATTTGTTTTATACTCTGATACAGGTTTAATTTTCTCAAATTTTCCACATAGGAGGAATTGAAATTTCTCAACATTGAACTTCATACTGTTTTCTGCGGCCCATTTAAAGTCTTACTTTATGTCTGCAGGAGATTTGCAGTGTCCTCCATGGAGGACACTGTCAGGTAAATTCTGACACCATCAGCAGAGGAGGACACGGTGCTGTGGCTGACATCTCTATGTCAGATATGAGGATGAGGAACAGGATGGGAACCAGTACTGTACCTTGTGGAACACTGGGAGCCAGTACTGTACCTTGTGGAACACTGGGAGCCAGTACTGTACCTTGTGGAACACTGGGAGCCAGTACTGTACCTTGTGCAACACTGGGAACCAGTACTGTACCTTGTGGAACACTGGGAGCCAGTACTGTACCTTGTGGAACACTGGGAGCCAGTACTGTACCTTGTGGAACACTGGGAGCCAGTACTGTACCTTGTGGAACACTGGGAGCCAGTACTGTACCTTGTGGAACACTGGGAGCCAGTACTGTACCTTGTGGAACACTGGGAGCCAGTACTGTACCTTGTGGAACACTGGGAGCCAGTACTGTACCTTTTGGAACACTGTGAGCCAGTACTGTACCTTGTGGAACACTGGAAGCCAGTACTGTACCTTGTGGAACACTGAGAGCCAGTACTGTACCTTGTGGAACACTGGGAGCCAGTACTGTACCTTGTGGAACACTGGGAGCCAGTACTGTACCTTTTGGAACACTGTGAGCCAGTACTGTACCTTGTGGAACACTGGGAGCCAGTACTGTACCTTGTGGAACACTGGGAGTCAGTACTGTACCTTGTGGAACACTGGGAGACAGTACTGTACCTTGTGGAACACTGGGAGCCAGTACTGTACCTTGTGGAACACTGGGAACCAGTACTGTACCTTTTGGAACACTGTGAGCCAGTACTGTACCTTGTGGAACACTGGGAGTCAGTACTGTACCTTGTGGAACACTGGGAGACAGTACTGTACCTTGTGGAACACTGGGAGCCAGTACTGTACCTTGTGGAACACTGGGAGAGAGTACTGTACCTTGTGGAACACTGGGAGCCAGTACTGTACCTTGTGGAACACTGGGAGCCAGTACTGTACCTTGTGGAACACTGGGAGAGAGTACTGTACCTTATGGAACACTGGGAGCCAGTACTGTACCTTGTGGAACACTGGGAGCCAGTACTGTACCTTGTGGAACACTGGGAGAGAGTACTGTACCTTGTGGAACACTGGGAGCCAGTACTGTACCTTGTGGAACACTGGGAGAGAGTACTGTACCTTGTGGAACACTGGGAGCCAGTACTGTACCTTGTGGAACACTGGGAGCCAGTACTGTACCTTGTGGAACACTGGGAGAGAGTACTGTACCTTGTGGAACACTGGGAGTCAGTACTGTACCTTGTGGAACACTGGGAGAGAGTACTGTACCTTGTGGAACACTGGGAGCCAGTACTGTACCTTGTGGAACACTGGGAGCCAGTACTGTACCTTGTGGAACACTGGGAGCCAGTACTGTACCTTGTGGAACACTGGGAGTCAGTACTGTACCTTGTGGAACACTGGGAGCCAGTACTGTACCTTGTGGAACACTGGGAGCCAGTACTGTACCTTGTGGAACACTGGGAGCCAGTACTGTACCTTGTGCAACACTGGGAGCCAGTACTGTACCTTGTGGAACACTGGGAGCCAGTACTGTACCTTGTGGAACACTGGGAGCTAGTACTGTACCTTGTGGAACACTGGGAACCAGTACTGTACCTTGTGGAACACTGTGAGCCAGTACTGTACCTTGTGGAACACTGGGAACCAGTACTGTACCTTGTGGAACACTGGGAGCCAGTACTGTACCTTGTGGAACACTGGGAGCCAGTACTGTACCTTGTGGAACACTGGGAACCAGTATTGTACCTTGTGGAACACTGGGAACCAGTACTGTACCTTGTGGAACACTGGGAACCAGTACTGTACCTTGTGGAACACTGGGAACCAGTACTGTACCTTGTGGAACACTGGGAGCTAGTACTGTACCTTGTGGAACACTGGGAGCCAGTACTGTACCTTGTGGAACACTGGGAGAGAGTACTGTACCTTGTGGAACACTGGGAGTCAGTACTGTACCTTGTGGAACACTGGGAGCCAGTACTGTACGTTGTGGAACACTGGGAGCCAGTACTGTACCTTGTGGAACACTGGGAGCCAGTACTGTACCTTGTGGAACACTGGGAACCAGTACTGTACCTTGTGGAACACTGGGAACCAGTACTGTACCTTGTGGAACACTGGGAACCAGTACTGTACCTTGTGGAACACTGGAAACCAGTACTGTACCTTGTGGAACACTGGGAACCAGTACTGTACCTTGTGGAACAGAGCTTTTCACAGTAACCGCCTCAGACTTGACTCTATTTACTACCACTCTCTGTGTTTTATTTGTCAGGAAGTTCTAGATCCATCTAGCAACTTTTCCTGTTATTCCTTTATCACACATTTTGTGTGTTATTACACCATGGTCACACTTGTTGAAGACTTTTGTAAACTCTGTGTATAATACGTCTGCATGTTGTTTGTCCTCCAGTGCTTCCGTGACCTTGTCATAGTGGTCCAGTAGTTGTGAGAGGCAGTAGCTACCATCCAAGACCATGTCATAGTGGTCCAGTAGTAGTGAGAGGCAGGAGTGACCATCCAAGACCATGTCATAGTGGTCCAGTAGTTGTGAGAGGCAGTAGTGACCATCCAAGACCATGTCATAGTGGTCCAGTAGTTGTGAGAGGCAGTAGTAACCATCCAAGACCATGTCATAGTGGTCCAGTAGTTGTGAGAGGCAGTAGTGACCATCCAAGACAATGTCATAGTGGTCCAGTAGTTGTGAGAGGCAGTAGTGACCATCCAAGACCATGTCATAGTGGTCCAGTAGTTGTGAGAGGCAGTAGCTACAATCCAAGACCACGTCATAGTGGTCCAGTAGTTGTGAGAGGCAGTAGCTACCATCCCAGACCATGTCATAGTGGTCCAGTAGTTGTGAGAGGCAGTAGTGACCATCCAAGACCATGCTATAGTGGTCCAGTAGTTGTGAGAGGCAGGAGTGACCATCCAAGACCATGCCATAGTGGTCCAGTAGTTGTGAGAGGCAGTAGTGACCATCCAAGACCATGTCATAGTGGTCCAGTAGTTGTGAGAGGCAGGAGTGACCATCCAAGACCATGTCATAGTGGTCCAGTAGTTGTGAGAGGCAGTAGTGACCATCCAAGACCATGTCATAGTGGTCCAGTAGTTGTGAGAGGCAGTAGTGACCATCCAAGACCACGTCATAGTGGTCCAGTAGTTGTGAGAGGCAGTAGCGACCATCCAAGACCATGTCATAGTGGTCCAGTAGTTGTGAGAGGCAGTAGCGACCATCCAAGATCATGTCATAGTGGTCCAGTAGTTGTGAGAGGCAGTAGTGACCATCCAAGACCATGTCATAGTGGTCCAGTAGTTGTGAGAGGCAGTAGCGACCATCCAAGACCATGTCATAGTGGTCCAGTAGTTGTGAGAGGCAGTAGTGACCATCCAAGACCATGTCATAGTGGTCCAGTAGTTGTGAGAGGCAGTAGCGACCATCCAAGACCATATCATAGTGGTCCAGTAGTTGTGAGAGGCAGTAGCGACCATCCAAGACCATGTCATAGTGGTCCAGTAGTTGTGAGAGGCAGTAGTGACCATCCAAAACCATGTCATAGTGGTCCAGTAGTTGTGAGAGGCAGTAGCGACCATCCAAGACCATGTCATAGTGGTCCAGTAGTTGTGAGAGGCAGGAGTGGCCATCCAAGACCATGTCATAGTGGTCCAGTAGTTGTGAGAGGCAGTAGCGACCATCCAAGACCATGTCATAGTGGTCCAGTAGTTGTGAGAGGCAGTAGTGACCATCCAAGACCATGTCATAGTGGTCCAGTAGTTGTGAGAGGCAGGAGCGACCATCCAAGACCATGTCATAGTGGTCCAGTAGTTGTGAGAGGCAGTAGCGACCATCCAAGACCATGTCATAGTGGTCCAGTAGTTGTGAGAGGCAGGAGCGACCATCCAAGACCATGTCATAGTGGTCCAGTAGTTGTGAGAGGCAGTAGCGACCATCCAAGACCATGTCATAGTGGTCCAGTAGTTGTGAGAGGCAGGAGTGGCCATCCAAGACCATGTCATAGTGGTCCAGTAGTTGTGAGAGGCAGTAGCGACCATCCAAGACCATGTCATAGTGGTCCAGTAGTTGTGAGAGGCAGTAGCGACCATCCAAGACCATGTCATAGTGGTCCAGTAGTTGTGAGAGGCAGTAGTGACCATCCAAGACCATGTCATAGTGGTCCAGTAGTTGTGAGAGGCAGGAGTGACCATCCAAGACCACGCCATAGTGGTCCAGTAGTTGTGAGAGGCAGTAGTGACCATCCAAGACCATGTCATAGTGGTCCAGTAGTTGTGAGAGGCAGGAGCGACCATCCAAGACCATGTCATAGTGGTCCAGTAGTTGTGAGAGGCAGTAGTGACCATCCCAGACCATGTCATAGTGGTCCAGTAGTTGTGAGAGGCAGTAGTGACCATCCCAGACCATGTCATAGCGGTCCAGTAGTTGTGAGAGGCAGTAGTGACCATCCAAGACCATGTCATAGCGGTCCAGTAGTTGTGAGAGGCAGTAGTGACCATCCAAGACCATGTCATAGCGGTCCAGTAGTTGTGAGAGGCAGGAGTGACCATCCCAGACCATGTCATAGTGGTCCAGTAGTTGTGAGAGGCAGGAGTGACCATCCAAGACCATGTCATAGTGGTCCAGTAGTTGTGAGAGGCAGTAGTGACCATCCCAGACCATGTCATAGTGGTCCAGTAGTTGTGAGAGGCAGGAGTGACCATCCAAGACCACGCCATAGTGGTCCAGTAGTTGTGAGAGGCAGTAGTGACCATCCCAGACCATGTCATAGTGGTCCAGTAGTTGTGAGAGGCAGGAGTGACCATCCAAGACCATGTCATAGTGGTCCAGTAGTTGTGAGAGGCAGGAGCGACCATCCAAGACCATGTCATAGTGGTCCAGTAGTTGTGAGAGGCAGGAACGACCTGTTCTAAACCCACGCTGCCCTGGGTTGTGTGAATGATGGGTATCCAAGTGGTTGGTGATCTTGCTTCTTAGGATCCTTTCAAGGATTTTTATTGTGTGGGATGTTAGTGCTCTCAGTCTATAATTTTTAGCTATTTGTTTACTGCCACCTTTGTGGAGTGGGGCTATGTCTGTTGTTTTTAATGAGTGTGGGACGTCCCCTGTGTCCATGCTCCCTGTCCATAGAATATATAAGGAACATGATAGGGGTTTCTTGCAGTTCTTGACGAACACAGAGTTCCACAAGTCTGGGTCTGGAGCAGAGTGCATCACCATGTCATTTACCGCTTTTTCGAAGTCTTGTGGTGTTAGGATTATATCAGAAAACCCTAAATTAACCAAACTTTGAGTCTAGGTCATAAAAAATAATCTAAACTGTCGACTCTTAACCTGGCTAGTGGTTCACTAAACAGTGAGTCATAGTGGAAGTTCAGTACCTGAGTCACTTCTGTGTTAAGTCCCACCTTACCAAGAGTCCAATACTGGATGTTGCTTTTGCTCTAAATTTGCCAGATCAACAGAAATATTTAATTTACGAGTAAGTTCTTTCTGTGTTTCTTGGCTCCTGTAAGATTCCTTCAACTTAAGTTTAATATTAAGTATATCTGTGATCAGTGTGACCTTCCGTATCTCAGATACACTGGTCCTTTGCAGCAGTACAGATACTAACTCATGCATATGTGTTCTATTTATCTGTTAGTAGTGTTACTGTGTAGCCACCAGCCCCGTGGCCTCGTTTCACACGGTGAGGATCTGGGATCGATTCCCAGCCAGAGTAGAAACATTGGACGTGTTTCTTTCCACCTGTTGTCTATGTTCCCCATCAGTAAAATGGGTACCTGGGTGTTAGTGGACTGGTGTGGGTCACATCCTGGGTGTTAGTGGACTGGTGTGGGTCACATCCTGGGTGTTAGTGGACTGGTGTGGGTGGCATCCTGGGTGTTAGTGGACTGGTGTGGGTCACATCCTGGGTGTTAGTGGACTGGTGTGGGTGGCATCCTGGGTGTTAGTGGACTGGTGCGGGTGGCATCCTGGGTGTTAGTGGACTGGTGTGGGTGGCATCCTGGGTGATAGTGGACTGGTGTGGGTGGCATCCTGGGTGTTAGTGGACTGGTGTGGGTCACATCCTGGGTGTTAGTGGACTGGTGTGGGTCACATCCTGGGTGTTAGTGGACTGGTGTGGGTGGCATCCTGGGTGTTAGTGGACTGGTGTGGGTCACATCCTGGGTGTTAGTGGACTGGTGTGGGTGGCATCCTGGGTGTTAGTGGACTGGTGCGGGTGGCATCCTGGGTGTTAGTGGACTGGTGTGGGTGGCATCCTGGGTGTTAGTGGACTGGTGTGGGTCACATCCTGGGTGTTAGTAGACTGGTGTGGGTCACATCCTGTGTGTTAGTGGACTGGTGTGGGTCACATCCTGGGTGTTAATGGACTGGTGTGGGTGGCATCCTGGGTAGTGGACTGGTGTGGGTGACATCCTGGGTGTTAGTGGACTGGTGTGGGTCACATCCTGGGTGTTAGTGGACTGGTGTGGGTGGCATCCTGGGTGTTAGTGGACTGGTGTGGGTCACATCCTGGGTGTTAGTGGACTGGTGTGGGTCACATCCTGGGTGTTAGTGGACTGGTGTGGGTGGCATCCTGGGTGTTAGTGGACTGGTGTGGGTCACATCCTGGGTGTTAGTGGACTGGTGTGGGTCACATCCTGGGTGTTAGTGGACTGGTGTGGGTCACATCCTGGGTGTTAGTGGACTGGTGTGGGTGGCATCCTGGGTGTTAGTGGACTGGTGTGGGTCACATCCTGGGTGTTAGTGGACTGGTGTGGGTGGCATCCTGGGTGTTAGTGGACTGGTGTGGGTGGCATCCTGGGTGTTAGTGGACTGGTGTGGGTCACATCCTGGGTGTTAGTGGACTGGTGTGGGTGGCATCCTGGGTGTTAGTGGACTGGTGTGGGTGGCATCCTGGGTAGTGGACTGGTGTGGGTGACATCCTGGGTGTTAGTGGACTGGTGTGGGTGGCATCCTGGGTGTTAGTGGACTGGTGTGGGTGGCATCCTGGGTGTTAGTGGACTGGTGTGGGTGGCATCCTGGGTGTTAGTGGACTGGTGTGGGTCACATCCTGAGTGTTAGTGGACTGGTGTGGGTCACATCCTGGGTGTTAGTGGACTGGTGTGGGTCACATCCTGGGTGTTAGTGGACTGGTGTGGGTCACATCCTGGGTGTTAGTGGACTGGTGTGGGTCACATCCTGGGTGTTAGTGGACTGGTGTGAGTCACATCCTGGGTGTTAGTGGACTGGTGTGGGTGACATCCTGGGTGTTAGTGGACTGGTGTGGGTGGCATCCTGGGTGTTAGTGGACTGGTGTGAGTTGGACCTAACTAGCTTGTGCTACTAAGTCTGATGCCGTGCCCCTTAAGTGGAAGTGACCTGACTAGGTGGGTCGTCGGTCTAAGCCGGGGGTTGAATGGGCCTGCTTCGCATGGGTCAGTAGGCCTTCTGCCGTGTTCCTTCTTTATGTTATGTAACGTAGGGAATATTCAACTAGCGCATTTGATAATTAGGTACCCTGTTAGGTAAGGGCAATTGAATATTAGGTACACAAACCATACCACAGGTGGGGTTAGAACCCGCGGTCAGTCTCAAAACTCCAGTTTTGAGACTGACCGCGGGTTCTAACCCCACCCGTCTCATTACGATTTTGTGAGTCATTAGGTACACAGGTATGTGATGTCTGGTACCTGGGTACCTGCTGATTATTGACAGCGTCCCTCACAGTTATTGTCTGACGTTGGAACATTAACACCTGCACTGGCTGCCTGCCATATCACACATATGTTGCTCCAGCATGTGTCTTGACACATGAGGTGCACATGTGGACACACACACACACACATGTTGACACACACGTGTCAACATGTGTGTCAAGAAGTGTTGCCACAATCCACCACAAGGTTAATACTTAGCTCTCTCACCCTATATGGCAACATTGCAAGAAATATCACACATCCTCAGCATCTCTCAGTATCATCTCCCAGCATCATCTCTCAGTATCTCTCAGCATCATCTCTCAGCATCCTCTCCCAGCATTATCTCTCAGCATCATCTCTCAGCATCATCTCTCAGCATCATCTCTCAGCATCCCTTACGTCTCATAATTAAAGTTGTCACTGTGAAATTATCATGGCTGATGTCAGTGTTACCAGACACCTCACCCCCCCTCCACCACCTCCACCACCTCCACTGTCACCACCACCACCTCCACCATCTCCTCCATTTCTCCTACATTCTTCGTTTTTCTGACCCTTGTTAATCACATCTATTCTTAGATAGGCGCTCGCGAACACACAGCAGCGAAGAGGCGGGACCAGGAGCTATGACACGACCCTTGAAACCATAATTAGGTGAGGACACACACACAAACTAGAGAAAGTGCAAAGGTTTGCAACAAGACTAGTCCCAGAGCTAAGAGGTATGTCCTACGAGGAGAGGTTAAGGGAAGTCAACCTGACGACACTGGAGGACAGGAGAGATAGGGGGGACATGATAACGACATACAAAATACTGAGAGGAATTGACTAGGTGGACAGAGACAGATGTTCCAGAGATGTGACACAGCAACAAGGGGACACAGCAACAAGGGGACACAGCAACAAGGGGACACAGTAACAAGGGGACACAGTAACAAGGGGACACAGCAACAAGGGGACACAGTAACAAGGGGACACAGCAACAAGGGGACACAGCAACAAGGGGACACAGTAACAAGGGGACACAGTAACAAGGGGACACAACAACAAGGGGACACAGTAACAAGGGGACACAGCAACAAGGGGACACAGTAACAAGGGGACACAGCAACAAGGGGACACAGCAACAAGGGGACACAGCAACAAGGGGACACAGCAACAAGGGGACACAGCAACAAGGGGACACAGTAACAAGGGGACACAGCAACAAGGTGACACAACAACAAGGGGACACAGCAACAAGGGGGACACAGCAACAAGGGGACACAGCAACAAGGGGACACAGCAACAAGGGGACACAGCAACAAGGGGACACAGTAACAAGGGGACACAGCAACAAGGGGACACAGTAACAAGGGGACACAGCAACAAGGGGACACAGCAACAAGGGGGACACAGCAACAAGGGGACACAGCAACAAGGGGACACAGCAACAAGGGGACACAGCAACAAGGGGACACAGCAACAAGGGGACACAGCAACAAGGGGACACAGCAACAAGGGGACACAGCAACAAGGGGACACAGCAACAAGGGGACACATCAACAAGGGGACACAGCAACAAGGGGACACAGCAACAAGGGGACACAGCAACAAGGGGACACAGCAACAAGGGGAGACAGCAACAAGGGGAGACAGCAACAAGGGGGACACAGCAGACACAATAACAAGGGGACACAGCAGACACAATAACAAGGGGACACAGCAACAAGGGGACACAGCAGACACAACAACAAGGGGACACAGTAACAAGGGGACACAGTAACAAGGGGGCACAGTAACAAGGGGACACAGCAACAAGGGGACACAGCAATAAGGGGACACAGCAACAAAGGGTCACAGTAACAAGGGGACACAGCAACAAGGGGACACAGCAACAAGGGGACACAGCAACAAGGGGACACAGTAACAAGGGGACACAGCAACAAGGGGACACAGCAACAAGGGGACACAGCAACAAGGGGACACAGCAACAAGGGGACACAGCAACAAGGGGACACAGCAACAAGGGGACACAGCAACAAGGGGACACAGCAACAAGGGGACACAGTAACAAGGGGACACAGCAACAAGGGGACACAGCAACAAGGGGACACAGCAACAAGGGGACACAGCAGCAAGGGGTCACAATAGCAAGTTGAAGACTCAGATGAGTCACAGGGATGTTAGGAAGTATTTCTTCAGTCACAGAGTTGTCAGGAAGTGGAAGTCTGGGAAGTGACGTAGTGGAGGCAGGAACCATACATAGTTTTAAGATAAGGTATGATAAAGCTCACGGAGCAGGAAGAGTAGCCACCAGTGAAGAGGCAGGGACAGGAGCTATGAATCGACCCCAGCAACCACAATTAGGTGAGTACATGCATATAGAAGAATACATATACACACCCATCTGGGTTTTCTTTCTTGCTAGTTCTTGTTCTTTTTTATTTCCTCTCGTCTCCATGGGGAAGTGGAACAGAATTCCTCCTCCGTAAGCCATGTGTGTTGTAAGAGGCGACTAAAACACCGGGAACAAGGGGCTAGTAACTCCCTTCTCCTGGATCACACAGTTTCGGTAGGATACAGCCGGTACATAGAGAAAAAACGTCTAAATACAGTTCGGTTGCATCCATACATTACATAAATACAGTTCGGTTGCATCTATACATTACATAAATACAGTTCGGTTGCATCCATACATTACATAAATACAGTTCGGTTGCATCTATACATTACATAAATACAGTTCGGTTGCATCTATACATTACATAACCCGGACATAAGGGAAGACAAGCATACAGCGAAGTTTTCCTTCAAGTTGGCCCATTTACAAGACGTTTCGGACTGAAACGTAGTCTCATAAGGACTTAAAGAACACGGAGAACTTACCTTAAAACTTTAAAACAATGAGTTTGGAATAGCTGGTTTAAATCCTCAGAGAGAAGTGGCATCCTGGGCAACAGGATCAAGACTGGCTTAGTTCAACGAAAATCTTGAAAGTCTTCTATCATAGTTTACCATTAAATCACGCAAAAGAAAACGTCAATTGGTGTAATATTGAAGGGGGTACTAACCTGCCCTGAAGATCTCTCCACAACCGTCGCATCGCGTAGCAAACTGGGCGTCGTAGCACGGACCACAGAAGATCTTGTCCATTTTGGAGCCGAACTGCTTGTCTACGAGGGACACCTGGCACTTGTTGCACAGGAAGCATTTCTCGTGCCAGTGCTTGTCCTTGTACGATAGGTCCTGAGGGAAGTAGAGACAGTACTGTGAGGGAAGGCAGAGATAAGATTTCGTTCGGATTTTTAACCCCGGAGGGTTAGCCACCCAGGATAACCCAAGAAAGTCAGTGCGTCATCGAGGACTGTCTAACTTATTTCCATTGTGGTCCTTAATCTTGTCCCCCAGGATGCGACCCACACCAGTCGACTAACACCCAGGTACCTATTTGCTGCTAGGTGAACAGGACAACAGGTGTAAGGAAACGTGTCGAAATGTTTCCACCCGCCGGGAATCGAACCCGGGCCCTCCGTGTGTGAAGCGGGAGCTTTAGCCACCAGGCCACCGGGCCACTAGCCACCAGGCCACCGGGCCACTAGCCACCAGGCCACCGGGCCACTAGCCACCAGGCCACCGGGCCACTAGCCACCAGGCCACAGGGCCACTGTAGTGTAAAGGAAGGTGGGAGTAACACTACGACGGGACTGACAACACTACAACACACAGCTAATAATGCTGCTTATAGAACTCAAGTAGTCTATTAGTATGTAGGTAACTCCTGGAGAACTCAAATGTTAGAACACTTAGCTACACAGTATCTAGATGTATCTATCGGGGTACATAGTGCTTCTTGGAGTACCATTTATGTGGCATAGAAGCACATAGCTACACAGAAAGTATTCATCATGGTATTTAAACTGGATAGATGTACATATCACTATATATTAGGTAAAATTAGTCAGGAAACAGAACAAGTGTTTCCTGACGTGGGTCTTAAGTCATATGACCCACATCTGGAGGTTTTGGTCACTTGACCGAGGCCTTCAACTGGCTTACCCCATTACAGAAATCAAGTTTAATACGATAAGGGTATCCTAAGATTAATTTCCGGCATAGTGTAGGCCTAAGATTGACTGGTTTGTATATTTCGACCCTCTTTGGGGTCCTCTTCAGCAGATAATGAAGGGGACCCCAGAAGAGGGTCGAAATATTCAGACCAGTCTTCTTGTGGGTTATTACTGAGTCTGTCTGTCTTCTGGTTGAACAATAAACGCTGACAGTCGTGGTAACACTGACAGACTCGTTAATATGACAGATAGAAGGATAAAGAGGTCACAGTACAGTGCCTGGAACAATACACAAACACCGTGACTGTAACAATACCCAAACACCGTGACTGTAACAATACCCAAACACCGTGACTGTAACAACACCCAAACACCGTGACTGTAACAACACCCAAACACCGTGACTGCAACAACACCCAAACACCGTGACTGTAACAACACCCAAACACCGTGACTGTAACAATACCCAAACACCGTGACTGTAACAATACCCAAACACCGTGACTGTAACAACACCCAAACACCGTGACTGCAACAACACCCAAACACCGTGACTGCAACAACACCCAAACACCGTGACTGACTTTACCTAACCAGGAAAGAGACCAGGAATGCGAAACATCGGGAGAAGAGGGACGTCTCGCCCTAATTACAACTTAAAGTGTACATGCAACTGGCAGATCTAAACTGGCTATAGAAATCTAGAGCTCTATAATGCTCTATAAACCCACAAGAACTGCACACTACACAGAACAAGAACATGTCACCCCTGCATGACAGGTGTGTCACTAGCCGTGACACACCTGCAAGTCCCTCTCAAGAAGCTAGTAAGACCTTCTTTAAACCACTTCTTAAACCAACAGCTTAGGAATTTCTGGTTTAGCTGTTAGTAATTATTGACCACAAAATAGAGCCTAGGAGTCTAGTGGTAGAGCTGCATCTGCTCTAGTTATTACCTTCCTAGTTAAGAATGATAACTATGTCGAGTTAGACGTAATAACTAGACGTCTAAACTGCAACTGATTGGCTTCCTACTGACACTAAAGCTAACTGACAGTCTGACAGTCTGACTGATGTTGTTGTAGCCAGACTTAGGCTTGGTTACAAGTACTGACAGTCTGACAGTCACACAGACTGACTGATGTTACAGTAGCCAGACTTAGGCTTGGTTACAAGTACTGACAGTCTGACAGTCACACAGACTGACTGATGTTACAGTAGCCAGACTTAGGCTTGGTTACAAGTACTGACAGTCTGACAGTCACACAGACTGACTGATGTTACAGTAGCCAGACTTAGGCTTGGTTACAAGTACTGACAGTCTGACAGTCACACAGACTGACTGATGTTACAGTAGCCAGACTTAGGCTTGGTTACAAGTACTGACAGTCTGACAGTCACACAGACTGACTGATGTTACAGTAGCCAGACTTAGGCTTGGTTACAAGTACTGACAGTTTGACAGTCACACAGACTGACTGATGTTACAGTAGCCAGACTTAGGCTTGGTTACAAGTACTGACAGTCTGACAGTCACACAGACTGACTGACTGATGTTGTAGCCAGACTTAGGCTTGGTTACAAGTACTTCTGACAGTCTGACAGTCTGACAGACACACAGACTGACTGATGTTGCAGTAGCCAAACTTAGGCTTGGTTACAAGTACTTCTGACAGTCTGACAGTCTGACAGACACACAGACTGACTGATATTGCAGTAGCCAGACTTAGGCTTGGTTACAAGTACTTCTGACAGTCTGACAGTCTGACAGACACACAGACTGACTGATATTGCAGTAGCCAGACTTAGGCTTGGTTACAAGTACTTCTGACAGTCTGACAGACACACAGACTGACTGATGTTGCAGTAGCCAGACTTAGGCTTGGTTACAAGTACTTCTGACAGTCTGACAGACACACAGACTGACTGATGTTACAGTAGCCAGACTTAGGCTTGGTTACAAGTACTTCTGACAGTCTGACAGACACACAGACTGACTGATGTTGCAGTAGCCAGACTTAGGGTTGATTACAAGTACTTCTGACAGTCTGACAGACACACAGACTGACTGATGTTGCAGTAGCCAGACTTAGGCTTGGTTACAAGTACTTCTGACAGTCTGACAGACACACAGACTGACTGATGTTACAGTAGCCAGACTTAGGCTTGGTTACAAGTACTTCTGACAGTCTGACAGACACACAGACTGACTGATGTTGCAGTAGCCAGACTTAGGCTTGGTTACAAGTACTTCTGACAGTCTGACAGACACACAGACTGACTGATGTTACAGTAGCCAGACTCAGGGTTGGTTACAAGTACTTCTGACAGTCTGACAGACACACAGACTGACTGATGTTGCAGTAGCCAGACTTAGGCTTGGTTACAAGTACTTCTGACAGTCTGACAGACACACAGACTGACTGATGTTGCAGTAGCCAGACTTAGGCTTGGTTACAAGTACTTCTGACAGTCTGGCAGACACACAGACTGACTGATGTTGCAGTAGCCAGACTTAGGCTTGGTTACAAGTACTTCTGACAGTCTGACAGACACACAGACTGACTGATGTTGCAGTAGCCAGACTTAGGCTTGGTTACAAGTACTTCTGACAGTCTGACAGTCACACAGACTGACTGATGTTACAGTAGACAGACTTAGGCTTGGTTACAAGTACTTCTGACAGTCTGGCAGACACACAGACTGACTGATGTTACAGTAGCCAGACTTAGGCTTGGTTACAAGTACTTCTGACAGTCTGACAGTCACACAGACTGACTGATGTTACAGTAGCCAGACTTAGGCTTGGTTACAAGTACTTCTGACAGTCTGACAGTCTGACAGACACACAGACTGACAGATGTTGTAGTAGCCAGACTTAGGCTTGGTTACAAGTACTTCTGACAGTCTGACAGACACACAGACTGACAGATGTTGTAGTAGCCAGACTTAGGCTTGGTTACAAGTACTTCTGACAGTCTGACAGACACACAGACTGACAGATGTTGTAGTAGCCAGACTTAGGCTTGGTTACAAGTACTTCTGACAGTCTGGCAGACACACAGACTGACTGATGTTGCAGTAGCCAGACTTAGGCTTGGTTACAAGTACTTCTGACAGTCTGACAGTCTGGCAGACACACAGACTGACTGATGTTGCAGTAGCCAGACTTAGGCTTGGTTACAAGTACTTCTGACAGTCTGGCAGACACACAGACTGACTGATGTTACAGTAGCCAGACTTAGGCTTGGTTACAAGTACTTCTGACAGTCTGGCAGACACACAGACTGACTGATGTTACAGTAGCCAGACTTAGGCTTGGTTACAAGTACTTCTGACAGTCTGACAGTCTGGCAGACACACAGACTGACTGATGTTGCAGTAGCCAGACTTAGGCTTGGTTACAAGTACTTCTGACAGTCTGGCAGACACACAGACTGACTGATGTTACAGTAGCCAGACTTAGGCTTGGTTACAAGTACTTCTGACAGTCTGGCAGACACACAGACTGACTGATGTTACAGTAGCCAGACTTAGGCTTGGTTACAAGTACTTCTGACAGTCTGACAGTCTGGCAGACACACAGACTGACTGATGTTGCAGTAGCCAGACTTAGGCTTGGTTACAAGTACTTCTGACAGTCTGGCAGACACACAGACTGACTGATGTTACAGTAGCCAGACTTAGGCTTGGTTACAAGTACTTCTGACAGTCTGACAGTCTGACAGACACACAGACTGACGATCATACCATATACAAAGTATATGGCCAGTCCTGTGGCCATTATCTTCAACTATCTATTATCAACTGTCTATTAATTAGGTAATACACAGATAGAATAATAATCTATATGACATGTCAAGATATCTTATTACTGACAATAAGATACCAGATATATTAAGCAAATTACTTAATTTGTTACTAAAATATAACTCAACTGTCGGTATAGATGCAGATATACTCCTGTAAACCCTACTGAGGCCTAGTTTCTAGGCCTATTGTGTATCCTGATGCTCTTGTGGTACCGTCCATAGGCTGGATATGACGTACACAATAAATTAGCCACTTCGAGGGTCAAGTCTAAAATACTTGAGGTGTTGTAACAGCTGTTTGTGAGGTGATGTATCGAGTGCCCTGTTGTAGTCCATGAATATACAGTCTACCCAGCCCTCTCTCTCTCTCTCTCTCTCTCTCTCTCTCTCTCTCTCTCTCTCTCTCTCTCTCCTGCCTCACACCTTACCACACAACTCAGGTAAGTCTGTAAGCCTCTGACTGGCTGCCTGACCTTCTCTCTCTCTCTCTCTCTCTCTCTCTCTCTCTCTCTCTCTCTCTCTCTCTCTCTCTCTCTCTCTCTCCCGGGGCCACCAAAGATCTTTACCAAACTTAATGTCAAGATAAGTCAAGTATTCAGAGAACTGATGTCTCATATCTCAAGTGAAGACTGACTTCAAGTGAATTCAACCATCACTTGACTCCACTTGAAGTCAAACGACGTCAAGACGTTATAATAAGGCTGTCAGGGAGGCTCCTACACACTGACGTCACAGGCTGTCAAGCAAAGCGTTAAATGAAGTCAACTGACGTCCAGGAAACTTAAACTGATGTCAACTAACAGAACTCAAATTTAAGAAAGTTCTTTCCCACCTACACACAGTAACTTACCACCTACACATAACTTCCCACCTACAAACAGTAACTTACTTCCTACAAACAGTAACTTACCACCTGCACATAACTTCCCACCTACAAACAGTAACTTACTACCTACACACAGTAACTTACCACCTGCACATAACTTCCCACCTACAAACAGTAACTTACTACCTACAAACAGTAACTTACCACCTGCACATAACTTCCCACCTACAAACAGTAACTTACTACCTACAAACAGTAACTTACCACCTGCACATAACTTCCCACCTACAAACAGTAACTTACTACCTACAAACAGTAACTTACCACCTACACACTAACTTACTACCTACACACAGTAACTTACCACCTACACACTAACTTACCACCTACACATAACTTCCCACCTACAAACAGTAACTTACCACCTACACACTAACTTACCACCTACACATAACTTCCCACCTACAAACAGTAACTTACTACCTACACACACTAACTTACCACCTACACACTAACTTACCACCTACACATAACTTCCCACCTACAAACAGTAACTTACCACCTACACACTAACTTACCACCTACACATAACTTCCCACCTACAAACAGTAACTTACTACCTACACACACTAACTTAACACCTACACACTAACTTACCACCTACACATAACTTCCCACCTACAAACAGTAACTTACCACCTACACACTAACTTACCACCTACACATAACTTCCCACCTACAAACAGTAACTTACTACCTACACACACTAACTTACCACCTACACACTAACTTACCACCTACACATAACTTCCCACCTACAAACAGTAACTTACCACCTACACACTAACTTACCACCTACACATAACTTCCCACCTACAAACAGTAACTTACTACCTACACACACTAACTTAACACCTACACACTAACTTACCACCTACACATAACTTCCCACCTACAAACAGTAACTTACCACCTACACACTAACTTATCACCTACACATAACTTCCCACCTACAAACAGTAACTTACCACCTACACACACTAACTTACCACCTACACACTAACTTATCACCTACACATAACTTCCCACCTACAAACAGTAACTTACCACCTACACACTAACTTACCACCTACACATAACTTCCCACCTACAAACAGTAACTTACTACCTACACACACTAACTTAACACCTACACACTAACTTACCACCTACACATAACTTCCCACCTACAAACAGTAACTTACCACCTACACACTAACTTACCACCTACACATAACTTCCCACCTACAAACAGTAACTTACCACCTACACACACTAACTTACCACCTACACACTAACTTACCACCTACACATAACTTCCCACCTACAAACAGTAACTTACCACCTACACACTAACTTACCACCTACACATAACTTCCCACCTACAAACAGTAACTTACCACCTACACACACTAACTTACCACCTACACACTAACTTACCACCTACACATAACTTCCCACCTACAAACAGTAACTTACCACCTACACACTAACTTACCACCTACACATAACTTCCCACCTACAAACAGTAACTTACCACCTACACACAGTAACTTACCACCTACACATAACTTCCCACCTACAAACAGTAACTTACCACCTACACACTAACTTACCACCTACACATAACTTCCCACCTACAAACAGTAACTTACCACCTACACACTAACTTACCACCTACACATAACTTCCCACCTACAAACAGTAACTTACCACCTACACACAGTAACTTACCACCTACACATAACTTCCCACCTACAAACAGTAACTTACCACCTACACACTAACTTACCACCTACACATAACTTCCCACCTACAAACAGTAACTTACTACCTACACACACTAACTTACCACCTACACACTAACTTACCACCTACACATAACTTCCCACCTACAAACAGTAACTTACTACCTACACACAGTACCTTACCACCTACACACACTAACTTACCACCTACACACTAACTTACCACCTACACATAACTTCCCACCTATAAACAGTAACTTACCACCTACACACTAACTTACCACCTACACATAACTTCCCACCTACAAACAGTAACTTACCACCTACACACTAACTTACCACCTACACATAACTTCCCACCTACAAACAGTAACTTACTACCTACACACACTAACTTCCCACCTACAAACAGTAACTTACCACCTACACACTAACTTACCACCTACACATAACTTCCCACCTACAAACAGTAACTTACCACCTACACACAGTAACTTACCACCTACACATAACTTCCCACCTACAAACAGTAACTTACCACCTACACACTAACTTACCACCTACACATAACTTCAAACCTACAAACAGTAACTTACTACCTACACACAGTAACTTACCACCTACACACTAACTTACCACCTACACATAACTTCCCACCTACAAACAGTAACTTACTACCTACACACAGTAACTTACCACCTACACACTAACTTACCACCTACACATAACTTCCCACCTACAAACAGTAACTTACTACCTACACACAGTAACTTACCACCTACACACTAACTTACCACCTACACATAACTTCCCACCTACAAACAGTAACTTACTACCTACACACAGTAACTTACCACCTACACACTAACTTACCACCTACACATAACTTCCCACCTACAAACAGTAACTTACCACCTACACACAGTAACTTACCACCTACACACAGTAACTTACCACCTACATACAGTAACTTACCACCTACACACAGGAACTTACCACCTACACACAGTAACTTACCACCTACATACAGTAACTTACCACCTACACACAGGAACTTACCACCTACACACAGTAACTTACCACCTACATACAGTAACTTACCACCTACACACAGGAACTTACCACCTACACACAGTAACTTACCACCTACACACAGTAACTTACCACCTACACACACTAACTTACCACATACACACAGTAACTTACCACCTACACACAGTAACTTACCACCTACACACAGTAACTTACCACCTACACACAGTAACTTACCACCTACACACAGTAACTTACCACCTACACACAGTAACTTACCACCTACACACAGTAACTTACCACCTACACACAGGAACTGTTACTGTTACTGTTACTGCTGTTACTGTTACTGCTGCTGTTACTGTTGCTGTTACTATGGCTGTCGTTGTTACTGTTGCTGCTGTTACTGTTGCTACTGTTACTATGGCTGTCGTTGTTACTGTTGCTGCTGTTACTGTTGCTACTGTTACTATGGCTGTCGTTGTTACTGTTGCTGCTGTTACTGTTGCTGCTGTTACTGTTGCTACTGTTACTATGGCTGTCGTTGTTACTGTTGCTGCTGTTACTGTTGCTACTGTTGCTATGGCTGTCGTTGTTACTGTTGTTGCTGTTACTGTTGCTACTGTTACTATGGCTGTCGTTGTTACTGTTGCTGCTGTTACTGTTGCTACTGTTACTATGGCTGTCGTTGTTACTGTTGCTGCTGTTACTGTTGCTACTGTTACTATGGCTGTCGTTGTTACTGTTGCTGCTGTTACTGTTGCTACTGTTACTATGGCTGTCGTTGTTACTGTTGCTGCTGTTACTGTTGCTACTGTTACTATGGCTGTCGTTGTTACTGTTGCTGCTGTTACTGTTGCTACTGTTACTATGGCTGTTGTTACTGTTGCTGCTGTTACTGTTGCTACTGTTACTATGGCTGTTGTTACTGTTGCTGCTGTTACTGTTGCTACTGTTACTATGGCTGTCGTTGTTATTGTTGCTGCTGTTACTGTTGCTACTGTTACTATGGCTGTCGTTGTTACTGTTGCTGCTGTTACTGTTGCTACTGTTACTATGGCTGTCGTTGTTACTGTTGCTGCTGTTACTGTTGCTACTGTTACTATGGCTGTCGTTGTTATTGTTGCTGCTGTTACTGTTGCTACTGTTACTATGGCTGTCGTTGTTATTGTTGCTGCTGTTACTGTTGCTACTGTTACTATGGCTGTCGTTGTTACTGTTGCTGCTGTTACTGTTGCTACTGTTACTATGGCTGTCGTTGTTATTGTTGCTGCTGTTACTGTTGCTACTGTTACTATGGCTGTCGTTGTTACTGTTGCTGCTGTTACTGTTGCTACTGTTACTATGGCTGTCGTTGTTATTGTTGCTGCTGTTACTGTTGCTACTGTTACTATGGCTGTCGTTGTTACTGTTGCTGCTGTTACTGTTGCTACTGTTACTATGGCTGTCGTTGTTACTGTTGCTGCTGTTACTGTTGCTACTGTTACTATGGCTGTCGTTGTTATTGTTGCTGCTGTTACTGTTGCTACTGTTACTATGGCTGTCGTTGTTACTGTTGCTGCTGTTACTGTTGCTACTGTTACTATGGCTGTCGTTGTTATTGTTGCTGCTGTTACTGTTGCTACTGTTACTATGGCTGTTGTTACTGTTGCTGCTGTTACTGTTGCTGGTGTTACTATGGCTGTCGTTGTTACTGTTGCTACTGTTACTATGGCTGTCGTTGTTACTGTTGCTGCTGTTACTGTTGCTGCTGTTACTGTTGCTACTGTTACTATGGCTGTCGTTGTTACTGTTGCTGCTGTTACTGTTGCTACTGTTACTATGGCTGTCGTTGTTACTGTTGCTGCTGTTACTGTTGCTGCTGTTACTGTTGCTACTGTTACTATGGCTGTCGTTGTTACTGTTGCTGCTGTTACTGTTGCTGCTGTTACTGTTGCTACTGTTACTATGGCTGTCGTTGTTACTGTTGCTGCTGTTACTGTTGCTACTGTTACTATGGCTGTCGTTGTTACTGTTGCTGCTGTTACTGTTGCTACTGTTACTATGGCTGTCGTTGTTACTGTTGCTGCTGTTACTGTTGCTGCTGTTACTGTTGCTACTGTTACTATGGCTGTCGTTGTTACTGTTGCTGCTGTTACTGTTGCTACTGTTACTATGGATGTCGTTGTTACTGTTGCTGCTGTTACTGTTGCTACTGTTACTATGGCTGTCGTTGTTACTGTTGCTGCTGTTACTGTTGCTACTGTTACTATGGCTGTCGTTGTTACTGTTGCTGCTGTTACTGTTGCTACTGTTACTATGGCTGTCGTTGTTACTGTTGCTGCTGTTACTGTTGCTGGTGTTACTATGGCTGTCGTCGTTACTGTTGCTGCTGTTACTGTTGCTACTGTTACTATGGCTGTTGTTGTTACTGTTGCTGCTGTTACTGTTCCTACTGTTACTATGGCTGTCGTTGTTACTGTTGCTGCTGTTACTGTTGCTACTGTTACTATGGCTGTCGTCGTTACTGTTGCTGCTGTTACTGTTGCTACTGTTACAATGGCTGTCGTCGTTACTGTTGCTGCTGTTACTGTTGCTACTGTTACTATGGCTGTCGTTGTTACTGTTGCTGCTGTTACTGTTGCTACTGTTACTATGGCTGTCGTTGTTACTGTTGCTGCTGTTACTGTTGCTACTGTTACTATGGCTGTCGTTGTTACTGTTGCTGCTGTTACTGTTGCTACTGTTACTATGGCTGTCGTTGTTACTGTTGCTGCTGTTACTGTTGCTACTGTTACTATGGCTGTCGTTGTTACTGTTGCTGCTGTTACTGTTGCTACTGTTACTATGGCTGTCGTTGTTACTGTTGCTGCTGTTACTGTTGCTACTGTTACTATGGCTGTCGTTGTTACTGTTGCTGCTGTTACTGTTGCTACTGTTACTATGGCTGTCGTTGTTACTGTTGCTGCTGTTACTGTTGCTACTGTTACTATGTTGCTGTTGTTACTGTTGCTGCTGTTACTGTTGCTGGTGTTGCTACTATATGGCTGTCGTTGCTGCTGTTACTGTTGCTGGTGTTACTATGGCTGTCGTTGTTATTGTTGCTGCTGTTACTGTTGCTACTGTTACTATGGCTGTCGTTGTTACTGTTGCTGCTGTTACTGTTGCTACTGTTACTATGGCTGTTGTTACTGTTGCTGCTGTTACTGTTGCTACTGTTACTATGGCTGTCGTTGTTACTGTTGCTGCTGTTACTGTTGCTACTGTTACTATGGCTGTCGTTGTTACTGTTGCTGCTGTTACTGTTGCTACTGTTACTATGGCTGTCGTTGTTACTGTTGCTGCTGTTACTGTTGCTACTGTTACTATGGCTGTCGTTGTTATTGTTGCTGCTGTTACTGTTGCTACTGTTACTATGGCTGTCGTTGTTATTGTTGCTGCTGTTACTGTTGCTACTGTTACTATGGCTGTCGTTGTTACTGTTGCTGCTGTTACTGTTGCTACTGTTACTATGGCTGTCGTTGTTATTGTTGCTGCTGTTACTGTTGCTACTGTTACTATGGCTGTCGTTGTTATTGTTGCTGCTGTTACTGTTGCTACTGTTACTATGGCTGTCGTTGTTACTGTTGCTGCTGTTACTGTTGCTACTGTTACTATGGCTGTCGTTGTTATTGTTGCTGCTGTTACTGTTGCTACTGTTACTATGGCTGTCGTTGTTACTGTTGCTGCTGTTACTGTTGCTACTGTTACTATGGCTGTCGTTGTTATTGTTGCTGCTGTTACTGTTGCTACTGTTACTATGGCTGTTGTTACTGTTGCTGCTGTTACTGTTGCTGGTGTTACTATGGCTGTCGTTGTTACTGTTGCTACTGTTACTATGGCTGTCGTTGTTACTGTTGCTGCTGTTACTGTTGCTGCTGTTACTGTTGCTACTGTTACTATGGCTGTCGTTGTTACTGTTGCTGCTGTTACTGTTGCTACTGTTACTATGGCTGTCGTTGTTACTGTTGCTGCTGTTACTGTTGCTGCTGTTACTGTTGCTACTGTTACTATGGCTGTCGTTGTTACTGTTGCTGCTGTTACTGTTGCTGCTGTTACTGTTGCTACTGTTACTATGGCTGTCGTTGTTACTGTTGCTGCTGTTACTGTTGCTGCTGTTACTGTTGCTACTGTTACTATGGCTGTCGTTGTTACTGTTGCTGCTGTTACTGTTGCTACTGTTACTATGGCTGTCGTTGTTACTGTTGCTGCTGTTACTGTTGCTACTGTTACTATGGCTGTCGTTGTTACTGTTGCTGCTGTTACTGTTGCTGCTGTTACTGTTGCTACTGTTACTATGGCTGTCGTTGTTACTGTTGCTGCTGTTACTGTTGCTACTGTTACTATGGATGTCGTTGTTACTGTTGCTGCTGTTACTGTTGCTACTGTTACTATGGCTGTCGTTGTTACTGTTGCTGCTGTTACTGTTGCTACTGTTACTATGGCTGTCGTTGTTACTGTTGCTGCTGTTACTGTTGCTACTGTTACTATGGCTGTCGTTGTTACTGTTGCTGCTGTTACTGTTGCTGGTGTTACTATGGCTGTCGTCGTTACTGTTGCTGCTGTTACTGTTGCTACTGTTACTATGGCTGTTGTTGTTACTGTTGCTGCTGTTACTGTTCCTACTGTTACTATGGCTGTCGTTGTTACTGTTGCTGCTGTTACTGTTGCTACTGTTACTATGGCTGTCGTCGTTACTGTTGCTGCTGTTACTGTTGCTACTGTTACTATGGCTGTCGTCGTTACTGTTGCTGCTGTTACTGTTGCTACTGTTACTATGGCTGTCGTTGTTACTGTTGCTGCTGTTACTGTTGCTACTGTTACTATGGCTGTCGTTACTGTTGCTGCTGTTACTGTTGCTACTGTTACTATGGCTGTCGTTGTTACTGTTGCTGCTGTTACTGTTGCTACTGTTACTATGGCTGTCGTTGTTACTGTTGCTGCTGTTACTGTTGCTACTGTTACTATGGCTGTCGTTGTTACTGTTGCTGCTGTTACTGTTGCTACTGTTACTATGGCTGTCGTCGTTACTGTTGCTGCTGTTACTGTTGCTACTGTTACTATGGCTGTCGTTGTTACTGTTGCTGCTGTTACTGTTGCTACTGTTACTATGGCTGTCGTTGTTACTGTTGCTGCTGTTATTGTTGCTACTGTTACTATGGCTGTCGTTGTTACTGTTGTTGCTGTTACTGTTGCTACTGTTACTATGGCTGTCGTTGTTACTGTTGCTGCTGTTACTGTTGCTACTGTTACTATGGCTGTCGTTGTTACTGTTGTTGCTGTTACTGTTGCTACTGTTACTATGGCTGTCGTCGTTACTGTTGCTGCTGTTACTGTTGCTACTGTTACTATGGCTGTCGTTGTTACTGTTGCTGCTGTTACTGTTGCTACTGTTACTATGGCTGTCGTTGTTACTGTTGCTGCTGTTACTGTTGCTACTGTTACTATGGCTGTCGTTGTTACTGTTGTTGCTGTTACTGTTGCTACTGTTACTATGGCTGTCGTTGTTACTGTTGCTGCTGTTACTGTTGCTACTGTTACTATGGCTGTCGTTGTTACTGTTGTTGCTGTTACTGTTGCTACTGTTACTATGGCTGTCGTTGTTACTGTTGCTGCTGTTACTGTTGCTACTGTTACTATGGCTGTCGTTGTTACTGTTGCTGCTGTTACTGTTGCTACTGTTACTATGGCTGTCGTTGTTACTGTTGCTGCTGTTACTGTTGCTACTGTTACTATGGCTGTCGTTGTTACTGTTGTTGCTGCCACAAGAAACTTGAGTGTGATAGTACACAGTGACGGAGTGAACACGTCAGTTCCAGGTTGACGGACTGATTACCTCAATCATCTCATCGTCCATCTTTCTCCTCTGTAATGGACTGAGGAAGCCACTTGCTGAACGTTTCCACAAGACACACAAATGTTGTACACGTGATCCATTCTTCAGCAAGTGTAACATGCTGGTAGTTTGGCGGGAAAATCAGCTGGTGGTTTTGGCGGGAAAATCAGCTGTTAGTTTTGGCGGGAAAATCAGCTGGTGGTTTTGGCGGGAAAATCAGCTGTTAGTTTTGGCGGGAAAATCAACTGGTAGTTTTGGCGGGAAAATCAGCTGGTGGTTTTGGCGGGAAAATCAGCTGGTGGTTTTGGCGGGAAAATCAGCTGGTGGTTTTGGCGGGAAAATCAGCTGGTGGTTTTGGCGGGAAAATCAGCTGGTGGTTTTGGCGGGAAAATCAGCTGGTGGGTTTGGGGGGGAAAATCAGCTGGTGGTTTTGGCGGGAAAATCAGCTGGTGGTTTTGGCGGGAAAATCAGCTGTTAGTTTTGGCGGGAAAATCAACTGGTAGTTTTGGCGGGAAAATCAGCTGGTGGTTTTGGGGGGAAAATCAGCTGGTGGTTTTGGCGGGAAAATCAGCTGTTAGCTTTGGCGGGAAAATCAACTGGTGGTTTTGGCGGGAAAATCAGCTGGTGGTTTTGGCGGGAAAATCAGCTGGTGGTTTTGGCGGGAAAATTAGCTGGTGGTTTTAGCGGGAAAATCAGCTGGTGGTTTTGGCGGTAAAATCAGCTGGTGGTTTTAGCGGGAAAAATCAGCTGGTGGTTTTAGCGGGAAAATCAGCTGATAGTATTGGCGGGAAAATCAGCTGGTAGTTTTGGCGGGAAAATCAGCTGATAGTTTTGGCGGGAAAATCAGCTGATAGTTTTGGCGGGAAAATCAACTGATAGTTTTGGCGGGAAAATCAACTGAGAGTTTGGGCGGGAAAATCAGCTGATAGTTTTGGCGGGAAAATCAACTGATAGTTTTGGCGGGAAAATCAGCTGGTGGTTTTTGGAAGGAAAATCAGCCGATAGTTTTGGCGGGAAAATCAGCTGATAGTTTTGGCGGGAAAATCAGCTGATAGTTTTGGCGGGAAAATCAACTGATAGTTTTGGCGGGAAAATCAACTGAGAGTTTGGGCGGGAAAATCAGCTGGTGGTTTTTGGAAGGAAAATCAGCCGATAGTTTTGGCGGGAAAATCAGCTGATAGTTTTGGCGGGAAAATCAGCTGATAGTTTTGGCGGGAAAATCAACTGATAGTTTTGGCGGGAAAATCAGCTGGTGGTTTTTGGAAGGAAAATCAGCCGATAGTTTTGGCGGGAAAATCAGCTGATAGTTTTGGCGGGAAAATCAGCTGATAGTTTTGGCGGGAAAATCAGCTGATAGTTTTGGCGGGAAAATCAACTGAGAGTTTGGGCGGGAAAATCAGCTGGTAGTTTTGGCGGAAAAATCAGCTGATAGTTTTGGAGGGAAAATCAGCTGATAGTTTTGGCGGGAAAATCAGTTGGAAATTAATAAGCAACTCAGGAAGGAAAATAAGGGTCAGCTGACGCAACTTTGGCGGGAAAGCAGCACTTGTTTACAACTTTTCCGCGGGAAATTAGGTGCTAAATTTAGCGGAAACCAATCGCCAACATAAATTTTAACGCTAAACATGCGCTAACTCAAAAATTTGGCGGGAAATGCAACATCAGCCGCTAATTTTACTGCGAATATAACCATTAAATAATTATTTTGCAAATAAACATTCGCGAAATTATGATTTCAGAGCAAAATAAGCATCGGTGAATAAATTTTTGGCGCGAAGGTAGCTCAGATTTTTGGCGGGAAGAAATGTTCGTTGTTTGAACTTAAGGAACGCTAATAATTACTATGATCTTAATTCATGGTATAACTTAACAAATCTTTGATTATAGTTGCGTTGTAGAGGTCTGAGTCTGAACAACTAGGCTGTTACTGCTGGCAACACGTAGTCCAGCGTAGGAACTACGGCCGGGTTGATCAGGGACTGACTTGAGGTATCTGTCCAGCTCAATCTTGAAGACAACCAGGGGTCTTGAAGACAACCAGGGGTCTTGAAGACAACCAGGGGTCTTGAAGACAACCAGGGGTCTTGAAGACAACCAGGAGTCTTGAAGACAATCAGGGGTCTTAAAGACAATCAGGGGTCTTGAAGACAACCATGAGTCTTGAAGACAACCAGGAGTCTTGAAGACAACCAGGAGTCTTGAAGACAACCAGGGATCTTGAAGACAATCAGGGGTCTTGAAGACAACCAGGGGTCTTGAAGACAACAAGGGGTCTTGAAGACAACCAGGGGTCTTGAAGACAACCAGGGGTCTTGAAGACAGCCAGGAGTCTTGAAAACAATCAGGGGTCTTGAAGACAATCAGGAGTCTTGAAGACAACCAGGGGTCTTGAAGACAACCAGGAGTCTTGAAGACAACCAGGGGTCTTGAAGACAACCAGGGATCATGAAGACAACCAGGGGTCTTGAAGACACCCAGGGGTCTTGAAGACAGCCAGGAGATTGAAGACAATCAGGGGTCTTCAAGGCAGCCAGGGGTCTTGAAGACAGCCAGGGGTCTTGAAGACACCCAGGGATCTTGAAGACAACAAGGGGTCTCGAAGACAATCAGAAGTCTTGAAGACAACCAAGGGTCTTGAAGACAACCAGGGGTCTTGAAGACAACCAGGGGTCTTGAAGACAACCAGGGGTCTTGAAGACAACCAGGGGTCTTGAAGACAACCAGGAGTCTTGAAGACAACCAGGAGTCTTGAAGACAACCAGGAGTCTTGAAGACAACCAGGAGTCTTGAAGACAACCAGGGGTCTTGAAGACAACCAGGGGTCTTGAAGACAACCAGGAGTCTTGAAGACAACCAGGAGTCTTGAAGACAACCAGGGGTCTTGAAGACAACCAGGAGTCTTGAAGACAACCAGGAGTCTTGAAGACAACCAGGAGTCTTGAAGACAACCAGGGGTCTTGAAGACAACCAGGAGTCTTGAAGACAACCAGGGGTCTTGAAGACAACCAGGAGTCTTGAAGACAACCAGGAGTCTTGAAGACAACCAGGAGTCTTGAAGACAACCAGGGGTCTTGAAGACAACCAGGGGTCTTGAAGACAACCAGGAGTCTTGAAGACAACCAGGGGTCTTGAAGACAACCAGGGATCTTGAAGACAACCAGGAGTCTTGAAGACAACCAGGGGTCTTGAAGACAACCAGGAGTCTTGAAGACAACCAGGAGTCTTGAAGACAACCAGGGGTCTTGAAGACAACCAGGGGTCTACAAGACAACCAGGAGTCTTGAAGACAACCAGGAGTCTTGAAGACAACCAGGAGTCTTGAAGACAACCAGGAGTCTTGAAGACAACCAGGGGTCTACAAGACAACCAGGGGTCTTGAAGACAACCAGGAGTCTTGAAGACAACCAGGAGTCTTGAAGACAACCAGGGGTCTTGAAGACAACCAGGGATCTTGAAGACAACCAGGGGTCTACAAGACAACCAGGGGTCTTGAAGACAACCAGGGGTCTTGAAGACAACCAGGGGTCTTGAAGACAACCAGGGGATAACAAGACAACCAGATTAATGTTACAACATATGAGAAAGTGGATGTTGACATGTGTTTTCCAAACAGCTGTGCTGGCACCTGCTGGGCTCCAGCTTGTTTAATCCAAGTCTTCTCACTCATATATTTGTCGCAGATATTTTTAAAGCTTGCTGTGAGGTGTTAGCCTCGATGACTCGGCTTGGCAGAGACTTCCACACCTCCACAACACCCTCCACACCTCCACAACACCCTCCACAACACCCTCCACAACAAACTCCACACCTCCACACCTCCACAACACTCTCCACACCTCCACAACACCCTCCACACCTCCACAACACTCTTTACACCTCCACAACACTCTCCACACCTCCACAACACCCTCCACACCTCCACAACACTCTCCACACCTCCACAACACTCTCCACACCTCCACAACACCCTCCACACCTCCACAACACTCTCCACACCTCCACAACACTCTACACACCTCCACAACACCCTCCACACCTCCACAACACTCTTTACACCTCCACAACACTCTCCACACCTCCACAACACCCTCCACACCTCCACAACACTCTCCACACCTCCACAACACTCTCCACACCTCCACACCTCCACAACACCCTCCACACCTCCACAACACCCTCCACACCTCCACAACACCCTCCACACCTCCACAACACCCTCCACACCTCCACAACACCCTACACACCTCCACAACACCCTCCACACCTCTACAACACCCTGCACACCTCCACAACACCATGCACACCTCCACAACACTCTTTACACCTCCACAACACCCTCCACACCTCCACAACACCCTACACACTTCCACAACACCCTCCACACCTCCACAACACCCTCCACACCCCCACAACACTCTCCACACCTCCACAACACTCTTTACACGTCCACAACACCCTCCACACCTCCACAACACTCTCCACACCTCCACAACACCCTCCACACCTCCACAACACTCTCCACACATCCACAACACATTCCAACCTCCACAACACTCTCCACACCTCCACAACACTCTCCAAACCTTCACAACACTCTCCACACCTCCACAACACCCTCTACACCTCCACAACACCCTCCACACCTCCACAACACTCTTTACACCTCCACAACACCCTCCACACCTCCACAACACTCTCCACACCTCCACAACACCCTCCACACCTCCACAACACTCTCCACACATTAACAACACATTCCAACCTCCACAACACTCTCCACACCTCCACAACACCCTCCACACCTCCACAACACAATCAACACCTCCACAACACTCTCCACACATCCACAACACATTCCAACCTCCACAACACTCTCTACACCTCTACAACACTCTCCACACCTCCACAACACTCTCCACACCTCCACAACACTCTCCAAACCTTCACAACACTCTCCACACCTCCACAACACCCTCTACACCTCCACAACACCCTCCACAACACATTCCAACCTCCACAACACTCTCTACACCTCCACAACACTCTCCACACCTCCACAACACTCTCCACACCTCCACAACACTCTCTACACCTCCACAACACTCTCTACACCTCCACAACACTTTCCACACCTCCACAACACAATCAACACCTCCACAACACTCTCCACACATCCACAACACATTCCAACCTCCACAACACTCTCTACACCTCCACAACACTCTCCACACCTCCACAACACTCTCTACACCTCCACAACACTCTCTACACCTCCACAACACTTTCCACACCTCCACAACACTCTCTACACCTCCACAACACTCTACACACCTTCACAACACTCTCCACACCTCCACAACACTCTACACACCTCCACAACACTCTCTACACCTCCACAACACTCTACACACCTTCACAACACTCTCCACACCTCCACAACACTCTCCACACCTCCACAACACTCTCCACACCTCCACAACACTCTCTACACCTCCACAACACTCTCTACACCTCCACAACACTTTCCACACCTCCACAACACAATCAACACCTCCACAACACTCTCCACACATCCACAACACATTCCAACCTCCACAACACTCTCTACACCTCCACAACACTCTACACACCTCCACAACACTCTCTACACCTCCACAACACTCTACACACCTTCACAACACTTTCCACACCTCCACAACACTCTCTACACCTCCACAACACTCTACACACCTCCACAACACTCTCTACATCTCCACAACACTCTACACACCTCCACAACACTCTCTACACCTCCACAACACTCTACACACCTCCACAACACTCTCTACACCTCCACAACACTCTACACACCTTCACAACACTCTCCACACCTCCACAACACTACACACCTCCACAACACTCTCTACACCTCCACAACACTCTACACACCTTCACAACACTCTCCACACCTCCACAACACTCTACACACCTCCACAACACTCTCTACACCTCCACAACACTCTCCACACCTCCACAACACCTTCCACACCCCCACAACACTCTCTACACCTCCACAACACTCTCCACACCTCCACAACACTCTCCACACCTCCACAACACTCTTCACACCCCCACAACTCTCTCCACACCTCCACAACACTTTCCACACCTCCACAACACTCTCCACACCTCCACAACACTCTCCACACCTCCACAACACTCTACACACCTCCACAACACTCTCTACACCTCCACAACACTCTCCACACCTCCACAACACCTTCCACACCCCCACAACACTCTCTACACCTCCACAACACCTTCCACACCCCCACAACACTCTCTACACCTCCACAACACTCTCCACACCTCCACAACACTCTCCACACCTCCACAACACTCTCCAAACCTTCACAATACTCTCCACACCTCCACAACACTCTCCACAACACATTCCAACCTCCACAACACTCTCTACACCTCTACAACACTCTCCACACCTCCACAACACTCTCCACACCTCCACAACACTCTCTACACCTCCACAACACCCTCCACACCTCCACAACACTCTCCACAACACATTCCAACCTCCACAACACTCTCCACACCTCCACAACACTCTCTACACCTCCACAACACTCTCTACACCTCCACAACACTCTCCACACCTCCACAACACTCTCCACACCTCCACAACACTCTACACACCTCCACAACACTCTCTACACCTCCACAACACTCTACACACCTCCACAACGCTCTCTACACCTCCACAACACTCTACACACCTTCACAACACTCTCCCCACCTCCACAACACTCTACCCACCTCCACAACACTCTCTACACCTCCACAACACTCTACACACCTTCACAACACTCTCCCCACCTCCACAACACTCTACCCACCTCCACAACACTCTCTACACCTCCACAACACTCTCCACACCTCCACAACACTCTACACACCTCCACAACACTCTACACACCTCCACAACACTCTACACACCTCCACAACACTCTCTACACCTCCACAACACTCTCTACACCTCCACAACACTCTGTACACCTCCACAACACCTTCCACACCTCCACAACACTTTCCACACCTCCACAACACTCTCTACACCTCCACAACGCTCTCCACACTACAACACTCTCCACACCTCCACAACACCTACCACACCTCCACAACACTCTCTACACCCCCACAACACTCTCTACACCTCCACAACACTCTCCACACCTCCACAACACTCTACACACCTCCACAACACTCTTCACACCTGCACAACACTCTCCACACCTCCACAACACTCTCCACACCTCCACAACACCTTTCACACCTCCACAACACTCTCCAGAGCTCCACAACACCTTCCACACCTCCACAACACCTACCACACCTCCACAACACTCTCTACACCCCCACAACACTCTCTACACCTCCACAACACTCTCCACACCTCCACAACACCCTACACACCTCCACAACACTCTCCACTCCTCCACAACACTCACACACCTCCACAACACTGCCACACACCTCCACAACACTCTCCATACCTCCACAACACTGCCACACACCTCCACAACACTCTCCATACCTCCACAACACTCACACACCTCCACAACACTGCCACACACCTCCACAACACTCTCCATACCTCCACAACACTCACACACCTCCACAACACTGCCACACACCTCCACAACACTCTCCATACCTCCACAACACTCACACACCTCCACAACACTCGCACACCTCCACAACACACTCACACACACCTCCACAACACTCTCCACACCTCCACAACACTGTCCACACCTCCACAACCCTGTCCACACCTCCACAACACTCTCCAAACCTCCACAACACTTTCCAAACCTCCACAACACTCTCCACACCTCCTCAACACCTTCCACACCTCCACAACACTCTCCACACCTCCACAACACTCTCCACACCTCCACAACACTCTCTACACCTCCACAACACTCTCCACACCCCAACACCTTCCACACCTCCACAACACTCTCTACACCTCCAGAAAACTCTGCACACCTCCACAACACTCTGCACACATCCACAACACTCTCCACACCTCCACAACACTCTACACACCTCCGCAACACTCTCCACACCTCCACAACACTCACACACCTCCACACTCTCCACACCTCCACAACACTCACACACCTCCACAACACTCACACACCTCCACAACACTCACACACCTCCACAACACTCTCCACACCTCCACAACACTCACACACCTCCACAACACTCACACACCTCCACAACACTCACACACCTCCACAACACTCACACACCTCCACACTCTCCACACCTCCACAACACTCACACACCTCCACAACACTCACACACCTCCACAACACTCACACACCTCCACAACACTCACACACCTCCACACTCTCCACACCTCCACAACACTCACACACCTCCACAACACTCACACACCTCCACAACACTCACACACCTCCACAACACTCTCCACACCTCCACAACACTCTACACACCTCCACAACACTCACACACCTCCACAACACTCACACACCTCCACAACACTCACACACCTCCACAACACTCACACACCTCCACAACACTCGCACACCTCCACAACACTCTACACACCTCCACAACACTCACACACCTCCACAACACTCACACACCTCCACAACACTCTACACACCTCCACAACACTCACACACCTCCACAACACTCACACACCTCCACAACACTCTACACACCTCCACAACACTCTACACACCTCCACAACACTCTACACACCTCCACAACACTCACACACCTCCACAACACTCGCACACCTCCACAACACCCTACACACCTCCACAACACTCACACACCTCCGCAACACTCACACACCTCCACAACACTCACACACCTCCACAACACTCACACACCTCCACAACACTCACACACCTCCACAACACTCACACACCTCCACAACACTCTACACACCTCCACAACACTCTCCACACCTCCACAACACTCTACACACCTCCACACTCTCCACACCTCCACAACACTCACACACCTCCACAACACTCACACACCTCCACAACACTCACACACCTCCACAACACTCACACACCTCCACAACACTCACACACCTCCACAACACTCACACACCTCCACAACACTCACACACCTCCACAACACTCGCACACCTCCACAACACTCACACACCTCCACAACACTCGCACACCTCCACAACACTCGCACACCTCCACAACACTCACACACCTCCACAACACTCACACACCTCCACAACACTCACACACCTCCACAACACTCACACACCTCCACAACACACTCACACACCTCCACAACACTCTCCACACCTCCACAACACTCTCCACACCTCCACAACACTCTACACACCTCCACAACACACTCACACACCTCCACAACACCTACCACACCTCCACAACACTCTACACACCTCCACAACACTCTCCACACCTCCACAACACTCTACACACCTCCACAACACACTCACACACCTCCACAACACTCACACACCTCCACAACACTCACACACCTCCACAACACTCTCCACACCTCCACAACACTCTCCACACCTCCACAACACTCTACACACCTCCACAACACACTCACACACCTCCACAACACCTACCACACCTCCACAACACACTCACACACCTCCACAACACCTACCACACCTCCACAACACTCTACACACCTCCACAACACACTCGCACACCTCCACAACACTCTCCACACCTCCACAACACTCTACACACCTCCACAACACACTCGCACACCTCCACAACACTCTCCACACCTCCACAACACTCTACACACCTCCACAACACACTCGCACACCTCCACAACACTCTCCACACCTCCACAACACTCTACACACCTCCACAACACACTCGCACACCTCCACAACACACTCGCACACCTCCACAACACTCTCCACACCTCCACAACACTCTACACACCTCCACAACACACTCACACACCTCCACAACACCTACCACACCTCCACAACACACTCACACACCTCCACAACACCTACCACACCTCCACAACACTCTCCACACCTCCACAACACTCTACACACCTCCACAACACACTCACACACCTCCACAACACTCGCACACCTCCACAACACACTCACACACCTCCACAACACTCACACACCTCCACAACACACTCGCACACCTCCACAACACACTCACACACCTCCACAACACTCGCACACCTCCACAACACACTCACACACCTCCACAACACTCACACACCTCCACAACACTCACACACCTCCACAACACTCACACACCTCCACAACACTCACACACCTCCACAACACACTCACACACCTCCACAACACACTCACACACCTCCACAACACACTCACACACCTCCACAACACACTCACACACCTCCACAACACACTCACACACCTCCACAACACACTCACACACCTCCACAACACACTCACACACCTCCACAACACTCACACACCTCCACAACACTCACACACCTCACACACCTCCACAACACTCACACACCTCCACAACACTCACACACCTCCACAACACTCACACACCTCCACAACACTCACACACCTCCACAACACTCACACACCTCCACAACACTCACACACCTCCACAACACTCACACACCTCCACAACACACTCACACACCTCCACAACACACTCACACACCTCCACAACACACTCACACACCTCCACAACACTCACACACCTCCACAACACTCACACACCTCCACAACACACTCACACACCTCCACAACACTCACACACCTCCACAACACTCACACACCTCCACAACACTCACACACCTCCACAACACTCACACACCTCCACAACACACTCACACACCTCCACAACACTCACACACCTCCACAACACTCACACACCTCCACAACACACTCACACACCTCCACAACACACTCACACACCTCCACAACACACTCACACACCTCCACAACACACTCACACACCTCCACAACACACTCACACACCTCCACAACACACTCACACACCTCCACAACACACTCACACACCTCCACAACACTCACACACCTCCACAACACTCACACACCTCCACAACACTCACACACCTCCACAACACACTCACACACCTCCACAACACTCACACACCTCCACAACACTCACACACCTCCACAACACTCACACACCTCCACAACACTCACACACCTCCACAACACTCACACACCTCCACAACACTCACACACCTCCACAACACACTCACACACCTCCACAACACACTCACACACCTCCACAACACACTCACACACCTCCACAACACTCACACACCTCCACAACACTCACACACCTCCACAACACTCACACACCTCCACAACACACTCACACACCTCCACAACACTCACACACCTCCACAACACTCACACACCTCCACAACACACTCACACACCTCCACAACACACTCACACACCTCCACAACACTCACACACCTCCACAACACTCACACACCTCCACAACACTCACACACCTCCACAACACACTCACACACCTCCACAACACACTCACACACCTCCACAACACTCACACACCTCCACAACACTCACACACCTCCACAACACACTCACACACCTCCACAACACACTCACACACCTCCACAACACACACACACCTCCACAACACTCACACACCTCCACAACACACACACACCTCCACAACACACACACACCTCCACAACACTCGCACACCTCCACAACACACACACACCTCCACAACACTCACACACCTCCACAACACACTCACACACCTCCACAACACACTCACACACCTCCACAACACACACACACCTCCACAACACTCGCACACCTCCACAACACACTCGCACACCTCCACAACACACTCACACACCTCCACAACACACTCACACACCTCCACAACACACTCACACACCTCCACAACACACTCACACACCTCCACAACACACTCACACACCTCCACAACACACACACACCTCCACAACACTCGCACACCTCCACAACACTCACACACCTCCACAACACACTCACACACCTCCACAACACACTCACACACCTCCACAACACTCGCACACCTCCACAACACTCACACACCTCCACAACACTCACACACCTCCACAACACACTCACACACCTCCACAACACTCACACACCTCCACAACACACTCACACACCTCCACAACACTCGCACACCTCCACAACACTCACACACCTCCACAACACTCGCACACCTCCACAACACTCACACACCTCCACAACACTCACACACCTCCACAACACTCACACACCTCCACAACACACACACACCTCCACAACACTCACACACCTCCACAACACTCACACACCTCCACAACACACTCACACACCTCCACAACACTCGCACACCTCCACAACACACACACACACCTCCACAACACTCGCACACCTCCACAACACTCACACACCTCCACAACACTCGCACACCTCCACAACACACACACACACCTCCACAACACTCACACACCTCCACAACACACTCACACACCTCCACAACACTCGCACACCTCCACAACACACACACACACCTCCACAACACTCGCACACCTCCACAACACTCACACACCTCCACAACACTCGCACACCTCCACAACACTCGCACACCTCCACAACACTCGCACACCTCCACAACACTCGCACACCTCCACAACACTCACACACCTCCACAACACTCGCACACCTCCACAACACACTCACACACCTCCACAACACTCGCACACCTCCACAACACTCACACACCTCCACAACACTCGCACACCTCCACAACACTCGCACACCTCCACAACACTCGCACACCTCCACAACACTCGCACACCTCCACAACACTCGCACACCTCCACAACACTCGCACACCTCCACAACACTCGCACACCTCCACAACACTCGCACACCTCCACAACACTCGCACACCTCCACAACACTCGCACACCTCCACAACACTCACACACCTCCACAACACACACACACACCTCCACAACACTCGCACACCTCCACAACACTCGCACACCTCCACAACACTCGCACACCTCCACAACACTCACACACCTCCACAACACACACACACACCTCCACAACACACTCACACACCTCCACAACACACACACACACCTCCACAACACACTCACACACCTCCACAACACACTCACACACCTCCACAACACACACACACACCTCCACAACACTCACACACCTCCACAACACTCGCACACCTCCACAACACACACACACACCTCCACAACACTCACACACCTCCACAACACTCACACACCTCCACAACACACACACACCTCCACAACACTCACACACCTCCACAACACACACACACACCTCCACAACACTCGCACACCTCCACAACACTCACACACCTCCACAACACTCGCACACCTCCACAACACACACACACACCTCCACAACACTCACACACCTCCACAACACTCACACACCTCCACAACACACTCACACACCTCCACAACACACTCACACACCTCCACAACACACACACACACCTCCACAACACACTCACACACCTCCACAACACACTCACACACCTCCACAACACACACACACACCTCCACAACACTCACACACCTCCACAACACTCACACACCTCCACAACACTCACACACCTCCACAACACACACACACACCTCCACAACACTCACACACCTCCACAACACACACACACACCTCCACAACACACTCACACACCTCCACAACACACACACACACCTCCACAACACACTCACACACCTCCACAACACACTCACACACCTCCACAACACACTCACACACCTCCACAACACTCACACACCTCCACAACACACTCACACACCTCCACAACACACTCACACACCTCCACAACACACACACACACCTCCACAACACTCACACACCTCCACAACACTCGCACACCTCCACAACACACACACACACCTCCACAACACTCACACACTTCCACAACACACACACACACCTCCACAACACTCACACACCTCCACAACACTCACACACCTCCACAACACACTCACACACACCTCCAAAACACTCACCACACCTCCACAACACACACACACCTCCACAACACACACACACACCTCCACAACACTCACACACCTCCACAACACTCGCACACCTCCACAACACACTCACACACACCTCCAAAACACTCACCACACCTCCACAACACACACACACCTCCACAACACACACACACCTTCACAACACACTAACACACACCTCCAAAACACTCACCACACCTCCACAACACACACACACCTCCACAACACACTAACACACACCTCCAAAACACTCACCACACCTCCACAACACTCACACACCTCCACAACACACTAACACACACCTCCAAAACACTCACCACACCTCCACAACACTCGCACACCTCCACAACACACTAACACACACCTCCAAAACACTCACCACACCTCCACAACACACACACACCTCCACAACACTCGCACACCTCCACAACACACACACACCTCCAAAACACTCACACACACCTCCACAACACACACACACCTCCACAACACACACACACCTCCACAACACACTAACACACACCTCCAAAACACTCACCACACCTCCACAACACTCACACACCTCCACAACACACACACACACCTCCACAACACACACACACCTCCAAAACACTCACACACCTCCACAACACACTCACACATACCTCCAAAACACTCACCACACCTCCACAACACTCACACACCTCCACAACACACACACACCTCCACAACACTCGCACACCTCCACAACACACTCACACACACCTCCATAACACTCGCCACACCTCCACAACACTCACACACCTCCACAACACTCACACACCTCCACAACACACACACACCTCCACAACACTCGCACACCTCCACAACACACTCACACACACCTCCATAACACTCACACACACCTCCACAACACTCACACACCTCCACAACACTCACACACCTCCACAACACTCACACACCTCCACAACACACACACACCTCCACAACACTCGCACACCTCCACAACACACTCACACACACCTCCATAACACTCGCCACACCTCCACACCTCCACAACACACACACACCTCCACAACACTCACACACCTCCACAACACTCACACACCTCCACAACACTCACACACCTCCACAACACTCACACACCTCCACAACACACACACACACCTCCTCAACACTCACCACACCTCCACAACACTCACACACCTCCACAACACTCACACACCTCCACAACACACACACCTCCACAACACTCACACACCTCCACAACACACACACACACCTCCACAACACACACACACACCTCCACAACACTCACACACACCTCCACAACACACACACACACCTCCACAACACACACACACACACCTCCACAACACACACACACACCTCCACAACACTCACACACACCTCCACAACACACACACACACCTCCACAACACTCACACACACCTCCACAACACACACACACACACCTCCACAACACACACACACACCTCCACAACACTCACACACACCTCCACAACACACACACACACCTCCACAACACTCACACACACCTCCACAACACACACACACACCTCCACAACACTCACACACACCTCCACAACACACACAGACACCTCCACAACACACACACACACCTCCACAACACACACACACACCTCCACAACACTCACACACACCTCCACAACACACACACACACCTCCACAACACTCACACACACCTCCACAACACTCACACACACCTCCACAACGCACACACACACCTCCACAACACTCACCCACCTCCACAACACACACACACCTCCACAACACACACACACCTCCACAACACACACACACCTCCACAACACTCACACACCTCCACAACACACACACACACCTCCACAAGACTCACACACACCTCCACAACACACACACACACCTCCACAACACTCACACACCTCCACAACACACACACACCTCCACAACACACACACACCTCCACAACACTCACACACCTCCACAACACTCACACACCTCCACAACACACTCACACACACCTCCAAAACACTCACCACACCTCCACAACACACACACACCTCCACAACACACACACACACCTCCACAACACTCACACACCTCCACAACACTCGCACACCTCCACAACACACTCACACACACCTCCAAAACACTCACCACATCTCCACAACACACACACACCTCCACAACACACACACACCTTCACAACACACTAACACACACCTCCAAAACACTCACCACACCTCCACAACACACACACACCTCCACAACACACTAACACACACCTCCAAAACACTCACCACACCTCCACAACACTCACACACCTCCACAACACACTAACACACACCTCCAAAACACTCACCACACCTCCACAACACTCGCACACCTCCACAACACACTAACACACACCTCCAAAACACTCACCACACCTCCACAACACACACACACCTCCACAACACTCGCACACCTCCACAACACACACACACCTCCAAAACACTCACACACACCTCCACAACACACACACACCTCCACAACACACACACACCTCCACAACACACTAACACACACCTCCAAAACACTCACCACACCTCCACAACACTCACACACCTCCACAACACACACACACACCTCCACAACACACACACACCTCCAAAACACTCACACACCTCCACAACACACTCACACATACCTCCAAAACACTCACCACACCTCCACAACACTCACACACCTCCACAACACACACACACCTCCACAACACTCGCACACCTCCACAACACACTCACACACACCTCCATAACACTCGCCACACCTCCACAACACTCACACACCTCCACAACACTCACACACCTCCACAACACACACACACCTCCACAACACTCGCACACCTCCACAACACACTCACACACACCTCCATAACACTCACACACACCTCCACAACACTCACACACCTCCACAACACTCACACACCTCCACAACACTCACACACCTCCACAACACACACACACCTCCACAACACTCGCACACCTCCACAACACACTCACACACACCTCCATAACACTCGCCACACCTCCACACCTCCACAACACACACACACCTCCACAACACTCACACACCTCCACAACACTCACACACCTCCACAACACTCACACACCTCCACAACACTCACACACCTCCACAACACACACACACACCTCCTCAACACTCACCACACCTCCACAACACTCACACACCTCCACAACACTCACACACCTCCACAACACACACACCTCCACAACACTCACACACCTCCACAACACACACACACACCTCCACAACACACACACACACCTCCACAACACTCACACACACCTCCACAACACACACACACACCTCCACAACACACACACACACACCTCCACAACACACACACACACCTCCACAACACTCACACACACCTCCACAACACACACACACACCTCCACAACACTCACACACACCTCCACAACACACACACACACACCTCCACAACACACACACACACCTCCACAACACTCACACACACCTCCACAACACACACACACACCTCCACAACACTCACACACACCTCCACAACACACACACACACCTCCACAACACTCACACACACCTCCACAACACACACAGACACCTCCACAACACACACACACACCTCCACAACACACACACACACCTCCACAACACTCACACACACCTCCACAACACACACACACACCTCCACAACACTCACACACACCTCCACAACACTCACACACACCTCCACAACGCACACACACACCTCCACAACACTCACACACCTCCACAACACACACACACCTCCACAACACACACACACCTCCACAACACACACACACCTCCACAACACTCACACACCTCCACAACACACACACACACCTCCACAAGACTCACACACACCTCCACAACACACACACACACCTCCACAACACTCACACACCTCCACAACACACACACACCTCCACAACACACACACACCTCCACAACACTCACACACCTCCACAACACATACACACACCTCCACAACACTCACACACCTCCACAACACACACACACACCTCCACAACACACACACACACCTCCACAACACACACACACCTCCACAACACACACACACCTCCACAACACACACACACCTCCACAACACACACACACACCTCCACAACACTCACACACCTCCACAACACACACACACCTCCACAACACACACACACCTCCACAACACTCACCACACCTCCACAACACACACACACACCTCCACAAAGGTCACACTCACCTCCACAACACTCTCCATACCTCCAGAACACTCACCACACCTCCACAACACTCTCTACACCTCCAGAAAACTCTCCACACATCCACATCACTCTCCACACTTACACAAAACTAACCACACCTCCACAACAACCACACACACCTCCACAACACTCTCCACACCTCCACAACACTCACCACACCTACACAAAACTAACCACACCTCCACAACAACCACACACACCTCCACAACACTCTCCACACCTCCACAACACTCTCTACACCTCCAGAAAACTCTCCACACCTCCATAACACTCTCCACACATCCACATCACTCTCCACAACACTCTCCACACCTCCACAACACTCTCCACACCTCCACAACACATTCCACACCTCCCCAACACTCTCCACACCTCCGCAACACTCTCCACACCTCCACAACACTCTCCACACCTCCATAACACTCTCCACACCTCCTCAACACTCACCACACCTTCACAACACTCACCACACCTCCACAAAACTAACCACACCTCCACAACACTCACCACACCTCCACAACACTCACCACACCTCCACAACACTCACCACACCTCCACAACACTCACCACACCTCCACAACACTCACCACACCTACACAAAACTAACCACACCTCCACAACACTCACCACACCTCCACAACACTCTCCACACCTCCACAACACTCTCTACACCTCCACAACACTCACCACACCTCCACAACACTCACCACACCTACACAAAACTAACCACACCTCCACAACACTCTCCACACCTCCACAACACTCACCACACCTCCACAACACTCACCACACCTCCACAACACTCTCCACACCTCCACAACACTCACCACACCTCCACAACACTCACCACACCTCCACAACACTCACCACACCTCCACAACACTCACCACACCTCCACAACACTCTCCACACCTCCACAACACTCACCACACCTCCACAACACTCACCACACCTACACAAAACTAACCACACCTCCACAACACTCTCCACACCTCCACAACACTCACCACACCTCCACAACACTCACCACACCTCCACAACACTCTCCACACCTCCACAACACTCTCCACACCTCCACAACACTCACCACACCTCCACAACACTCACCACACCTCCACAACACTCACCACACCTACACAAAACTAACCACACCTCCACAACACTCTCCACACCTCCACAACACTCACCACACCTCCACAACACTCACCACACCTCCACAACACTCACCACACCTTCACAACACTCTCCACACCTACACAAAACTAACCACACCTCCACAACACTCACCACACCTTCACAACACTCTCCACACCTACACAAAACTAACCACACCTCCACAACACTCTCCACACCTCCACAACACTCACCACACCTCCACAACACTCACCACACCTACACAAAACTAACCACACCTCCACAACACTCTCCACACCTCCACAACACTCACCACACCTCCACAACACTCACCACACCTACACAAAACTAACCACACATCCACAACACTCTCCACACCTACACAAAACTAACCACACCTCCACAACACTCACCACACCTCCACAAAACTAACCACACCTCCACAACACTCACCACACCTACACAAAACTAACCACACCTCCACAACACTCTCCACACCTCCACAACACTCACCACACCTCCACAAAACTAACCACACCTCCACAACACTCACCACACCTTCACAACACTCTCCACACCTACACAAAACTAACGACACCTTCACAACACTCTCCACACCTCCACAACACTCTCCACACCTCCACAACACTCTCCACACCTACACAACACTCACCACACCTCCACAACACTCTCCACACCTCCACAACACTCACCACACCTCCACAACACTCTCCACACCTCCACAACACTCACCACACCTCCACAACACTCACCACACCTCCACAACACTCTCCACACCTCCACAACACTCACCACACCTCCACAACACTCACCACACCTCCACAACACTCACCACACCTTCACAACACTCTCCACACCTACACAAAACTAACCACACCTCCACAACACTCACCACACCTTCACAACACTCTCCACACCTACACAAAACTAACCACACCTCCACAACACTCTCCACACCTCCATAACACTCACCACACCTCCACAACACTCACCACACCTACACAAAACTAACCACACCTCCACAACACTCTCCACACCTCCACAACACTCACCACACCTCCACAACACTCACCACACCTACACAAAACTAACCACACCTCCACAACACTCTCCACACCTACACAAAACTAACCACACCTCCACAACACTCACCACACCTACACAAAACTAACCACACCTCCACAACACTCTCCACACCTACACAAAACTAACCACACCTCCACAACACTCACCACACCTCCACAAAACTAACCACACCTCCACAACACTCACCACACCTTCACAACACTCTCCACACCTCCACAACACTCTCCACACCTTCACAACACTCACCACACCTCCACAACACTCTCCACACCTTCACAACACTCTCCACACCTTCACAACACTCACCACACCTTCACAACACTCTCCACACCTTCACAACACTCACCACACCTTCACAACACTCTCCACACCTTCACAACACTCACCACACCTTCACAACACTCACCACACCTTCACAACACTCTCCACACCTTCACAACACTCACCACACCTTCACAACACTCACCACACCTTCACAACACTCTCCACACCTACACAAACCTAACCACACCTTCACAACACTCTCCACACCTTCACAACACTCACCACACCTTCACAACACTCTCCACACCTCCACAACACTCACCACACCTTCACAACACTCTCCACACCTACACAAAACTAACCACACCTCCACAACACTCACCACACCTTCACAACACTCACCACACCTTCACAACACTCTCCACACCTACACAAAACTAACCACACCTTCACAACACTCACCACACCTACACAAAACTAACCACACCTCCACAACACTCTCCACACCTCCACAACACTCTCCACACCTCCACAACACTCTCCACACCTCCACAACACTCTCCACACCTTCACAACACTCACCACACCTTCACAACACTCACCACACCTCCACAACACTCTCCACACCTCCACAACACTCACCACACCTACACAAAACTAACCACACCTCCACAACAACCACACACACCTCCACAACACTCTCTACACCTCCAGAAAACTCTCCACACCTCCACAACACTCACCACACCTCCACAACACTCTCCACACATCCACATCACTCTCCACAACACTCTCCACACCTCCACAACACTCTCCACACCTCCACAACACCTTCCACACCTCCCCAACACTCTCCACACCTCCGCAACACTCTCCACACCTCCACAACACTCTCCACACCTCCATAACACTCTCCACACCTCCTGAACACTCTCTACACCTCCATAACACTCTCCACACCTCCACAACACTCTCCACACCTCCACAACACTCTCCACACATCCACATCACTCTCCACAACACTCTCCACACCTCCACAACACTCTCCACACCTCCACAACACCTTCCACACCTCCCCAACACTCTCCACACCTCCGCAACACTCTCCACACCTCCACAACACTCTCCACACCTCCATAACACTCTCCACACCTCCTGAACACTCTCTACACCTCCATAACACTCTCTACACCTCCACAACACTCTCCACACCTCCACAACACTTTCCACACCTCCACAACACCTTCCACACCTCCACAACACCTTCCACACCTCCACAACACTCTCCACACCTCCACAACACTCTCCACACCTCCACAACACTCTCCACACCTCCACAACACTCTCCACACCTCCACAACACTCTCCACACCTCCACAACACTCTCCACACCTCCATAACCCTCTCCACACCTCCACAGCACCTTCCACACCTCCACAACACCTTCCACACCTCCAAAACACCCTCCACACCTCCACAACTCTCCACACCTCCACAACAGTCACACACCTCTACAACACTGCCACACACCTCCACAACACTCTCCATACCTCCACAACACACACACACCTCCACAACACACACACACACCTCCACAACACACACACACCTCCACAACACACACGCACCTCCACAACACACACACACACCTCCACAACACACACACACCTCCACAACACACACGCACCTCCACAACACAACACACACACACCACAACACACACACACACACCTCCACAACACACACACACACCTCCACAACACACACACACCTCCACAACACACACACACACATCCACAACACACACACACCTCCACAACACACACACACACCTCCACAACACACACACACACCTCCACAACACACACACACCTCCACAACACACACACACACCTCCACAACACACACACACCTCCACAACACACACACACACCTCCACAACACACACACACCTCCACAACACACACACACACCTCCACAACACACACACACCTCCACAACACACACACACACCTCCACAACACACACACACCTCCACAACACACACACACACCTCCACAACACACACACACCTCCACAACACACACACACACCTCCACAACACACACACACACATCCACAACACACACACACCTCCACAACACACACACACACCTCCACAACACACACACACACCTCCACAACACACACACACCTCCACAACACACACACACACCTCCACAACACACACACACATCCACAACACACACACACCTCCACAACACACACACACACATCCACAACACACTCACACACCTCCACAACACACACACACACCTCCACAACACACACACACATCCCCACAACACACACACACCTCCACAACACACACACACACCTCCACAACACACACACACACATCCACAACACACACACACACATCCACAACACACACACACCTCCACAACACACACACACACCTCCACAACACACACACACCTCCACAACACACACACACACCTCCACAACACACACACACACCTCCACAACACACACACACCTCCACAACACACACACACATCCACAACACACACACACATCCCCACAACACACACACACCTCCACAACACACACACACCTCCACAACACACACACACCTCCACAACACACACACACACCTCCACAACACACACACACACCTCCACAACACACACACACACCTCCACAACACACACACACACCTCCACAACACACACACACACCTCCACAACACACACACACACCTCCACAACACACACACACACCTCCACAACACACACACACACCTCCACAACACACACACACATCCCCACAACACACACACACCTCCACAACACACACACACACCTCCACAACACACACACACATCCACAACACACACACACCTCCACAACACACACACACACATCCACAACACACTCACACACCTCCACAACACACACACACACATCCACAACACACACACACACATCCACAACACACACACACCTCCACAACACACACACACACCTCCACAACACACACACACCTCCACAACACACACACACACCTCCACAACACACACACACACCTCCACAACACACACACACCTCCACAACACACACACACATCCACAACACACACACACATCCCCACAACACACACACACCTCCACAACACACACACACCTCCACAACACACACACACCTCCACAACACACACACACACCTCCACAACACACACACACACCTCCACAACACACACACACACCTCCACAACACACACACACACCTCCACAACACACACACACACCTCCACAACACACACACACACCTCCACAACACACACACACACCTCCACAACACACACACACACCTCCACAACACACACACACATCCCCACAACACACACACACCTCCACAACACACACACACACCTCCACAACACACACACACATCCACAACACACACACACCTCCACAACACACACACACACATCCACAACACACTCACACACCTCCACAACACACACACACACCTCCACAACACACACACACATCCCCACAACACACACACACCTCCACAACACACACACACACCTCCACAACACACACGCACCTCCACAACACACACACACATCCCCACAACACACACACATCCCCACAACACACACGCACCTCCACAACACACACACACACCTCCACAACACACACACACACCTCCACAACACACACACACACATCCACAACACACTCACACACCTCCACAACACACACACACACCTCCACAACACACACGCACCTCCACAACACACACACACATCCCCACAACACACACACATCCCCACAACACACACGCACCTCCACAACACACACACACACCTCCACAACACTCACACACCTCCACAACACACACGCACACCTCCACAACACACACACACCTCCACAACACACACGCACACCTCCACAACACACACACACCTCCACAACACACACACACCTCCACAACACCGTTTACTAACGGATTGACTCAGTAAGCTACAATAGACTTGCTGATACATATCTACCTTGAGTAAGATGGAGCCAAGACAACAACACATGGCTACACCATCTCAAAAATTATATTTGTCATCAATTTGGAAGTGAGATTTGAGGCCGTCCTTGGCAAGGTGAACTAGGAAGTGGGTAGTAATAGACGGGAGGTTGGATGGGTAAATGAGGCCATAAAAAGGAGAGTAACTCGAGGCCTACAGTGCAGTAGGCCTACTGGACCCAGACTTAGGCTGGTACTATCAAAAGCACCATTATTCCCACTTCTGTTTCCCTTCTGACCTATTTTTAAAAGTCTCTCTGAAGAATGCAGTGACGTTACTTGGCAGGGGTGAGGACGAGTGGGCGTAGGGTGGGCGGTGGGTGGGCGGGAGGGTGGGTACGAGGGTGGGTATGAGGGAGGGTGAGACAGACATTCCTCACACACAAATTAGATCAAGAAAATGAAACAAAAACGATGATATAGACCAGAAGGTCGTACTGTACAGTTGTTTAATACATCAGAAGGTCGTACTGTACAGGTGTTTAATACATCAGAAGGTCGTACTGTACAGTTGTTTAATACATCAGAAGGTCGTACTGTACAGGTGTTTAATACATCAGAAGGTCGTACTGTACAGTTGTTTAATACATCAGAAGGTCGTACTGTACAGGTGTTTAATACATCAGAAGGTCGTACTGTACAGGTGGGGTCGTCCCACAGTTACTAAAAACAACAGACACAGCCCCACTCCACAAAGGGGGCAGTAAATCAACAGAAAAGAACTACAGACTGATAGTACTAACATCCCATATCATAATCTTTGAGAGAGTCCTAAGATCACCACCCATCAGTTCCACAACCCAGGTGTTCCACAAGGTACAGTACTGGCTCCAGGTGTTCCACAAGGTACAGTACTGGCTCCCAGTGTTCCACAAGGTACAGTACTGGCTCCAGGTGTTCCACAAGGTACAGTACTGGCTCCCAGTGTTCCACAAGGTACAGTACTGGCTCCAGGTGTTCCACAAGGTACAGTACTGGCTCCAGGTGTTCCACAAGGTACAGTACTGGCTCCAGGTGTTCCACAAGGTACAGTACTGGCTCCAGGTGTTCCACAAGGTACAGTACTGGCTCCAGGTGTTCCAAAAGGTACAGTACTGGTTCCCAGTGTTCCACAAGGTACAGTACTGGCTCCAGTGTTCCACAAGGTACAGTACTGGCTCCAGGTGTTCCACAAGGTACAGTACTGGTTCCCAGTGTTCCACAAGGTACAGTACTGGCTCCAGGTGTTCCACAAGGTACAGTACTGGCTCCAGTGTTCCACAAGGTACAGTACTGGCTCCCAGTGTTCCACAAGGTACAGTACTGGCTCCAGGTGTTCCACAAGGTACAGTACTGGCTCCAGGTGTTCCACAAGGTACAGTACTGGCTCCCAGTGTTCCACAAGGTACAGTACTGGCTCCAGGTGTTCCACAAGGTACAGTACTGGCTCCAGGTGTTCCACAAGGTACAGTACTGGCTCCAGGTGTTCCACAAGGTACAGTACTGGCTCCCAGTGTTCCACAAGGTACAGTACTGGCTCCAGGTGTTCCACAAGGTACAGTACTGGCTCCAGGTGTTCCACAAGGTACAGTACTGGCTCCAGGTGTTCCACAAGGTACAGTACTGGCTCCAGGTGTTCCACAAGGTACAGTACTGGCTCCAGGTGTTCCACAAGGTACAGTACTGGCTCCAGGTGTTCCACAAGGTACAGTACTGGCTCCAGTGTTCCACAAGGTACAGTACTGGCTCCAGGTGTTCCACAAGGTACAGTACTGGCTCCAGGTGTTCCACAAGGTACAGTACTGGCTCCAGGTGTTCCACAAGGTACAGTACTGGCTCCAGGTGTTCCACAAGGTACAGTACTGGCTCCAGGTGTTCCACAAGGTACAGTACTGGCTCCAGGTGTTCCACAAGGTACAGTACTGGCTCCAGGTGTTCCACAAGGTACAGTACTGGCTCCAGGTGTTCCACAAGGTACAGTACTGGCTCCAGGTGTTCCACAAGGTACAGTACTGGCTCCAGGTGTTCCACAAGGTACAGTACTGGCTCCAGGTGTTCCACAAGGTACAGTACTGGCTCCAGGTGTTCCACAAGGTACAGTACTGGCTCCAGGTGTTCCACAAGGTACAGTACTGGCTCCAGGTGTTCCACAAGGTACAGTACTGGCTCCAGGTGTTCCACAAGGTACAGTACTGGCTCCAGGTGTTCCACAAGGTACAGTACTGGCTCCAGGTGTTCCACAAGGTACAGTACTGGCTCCAGGTGTTCCACAAGGTACAGTACTGGCTCCAGGTGTTCCACAAGGTACAGTACTGGCTCCAGGTGTTCCACAAGGTACAGTACTGGCTCCAGGTGTTCCACAAGGTACAGTACTGGCTCCAGGTGTTCCACAAGGTACAGTACTGGCTCCAGGTGTTCCACAAGGTACAGTACTGGCTCCAGGTGTTCCACAAGGTACAGTACTGGCTCCAGGTGTTCCACAAGGTACAGTACTGGCTCCAGGTGTTCCACAAGGTACAGTACTGGCTCCAGGTGTTCCACAAGGTACAGTACTGGCTCCAGGTGTTCCACAAGGTACAGTACTGGCTCCAGGTGTTCCACAAGGTACAGTACTGGCTCCAGGTGTTCCACAAGGTACAGTACTGGCTCCAGGTGTTCCACAAGGTACAGTACTGGCTCCAGGTGTTCCACAAGGTACAGTACTGGCTCCAGGTGTTCCACAAGGTACAGTACTGGCTCCAGGTGTTCCACAAGGTACAGTACTGGCTCCAGGTGTTCCACAAGGTACAGTACTGGCTCCAGGTGTTCCACAAGGTACAGTACTGGCTCCAGGTGTTCCACAAGGTACAGTACTGGCTCCAGGTGTTCCACAAGGTACAGTACTGGCTCCAGGTGTTCCACAAGGTACAGTACTGGCTCCAGGTGTTCCACAAGGTACAGTACTGGCTCCAGGTGTTCCACAAGGTACAGTACTGGCTCCAGGTGTTCCACAAGGTACAGTACTGGCTCCCAGTGTTCCACAAGGTACAGTACTGGCTCCAGGTGTTCCACAAGGTACAGTACTGGCTCCAGGTGTTCCACAAGGTACAGTACTGGCTCCAGGTGTTCCACAAGGTACAGTACTGGCTCCCAGTGTTCCACAAGGTACAGTGCTGGCTCCAGTGTTCCACCAGGTACAGTGCTGGCACCCAGTGTTCCACAAGGTACAGTACTGGCTCCAGGTGTTCCACAAGGTACAGTACTGGCTCCAGGTGTTCCACAAGGTACAGTACTGGCTCCAGGTGTTCCACAAGGTACAGTGCTGGCTCCAGTGTTCCACAAGGTACAGTGCTGGCTCCCAGTGTTCCACAAGGTACAGTGCTGGCTCCCAGTGTTCCACAAGGTACAGTACTGGCTCCAGGTGTTCCACAAGGTACAGTACTGGCTCCAGGTGTTCCACAAGGTACAGTACTGGCTCCAGGTGTTCCACAAGGTACAGTACTGGCTCCCAGTGTTCCACAAGGTACAGTACTGGCTCCCGGTGTTCCACAAGGTACAGTACTGGCTCCAGGTGTTCCACAAGGTACAGTACTGGCTCCAGGTGTTCCACAAGGTACAGTACTGGCTCCAGGTGTTCCACAAGGTACAGTACTGGCTCCAGGTGTTCCACAAGGTACAGTACTGGCTCCAGGTGTTCCACAAGGTACAGTACTGGCTCCAGGTGTTCCACAAGGTACAGTACTGGCTCCAGGTGTTCCACAAGGTACAGTACTGGCTCCAGGTGTTCCACAAGGTACAGTACTGGCTCCAGGTGTTCCACAAGGTACAGTACTGGCTCCAGGTGTTCCACAAGGTACAGTGCTGGCTCCAGGTGTTCCACAAGGTACAGTGCTGGCTCCAGGTGTTCCACAAGGTACAGTGCTGGCTCCAGGTGTTCCACAAGGTACAGTACTGGCTCCCAGTGTTCCACAAGGTACAGTACTAGCTCCCAGTGTTCCACAAGGTACAGTACTGGCTCCCAGTGTTCCACAAGGTACAGTACTGGCTCCCAGTGTTCCACAAGGTACAGTACTAGCTCCCAGTGTTCCACAAGGTACAGCACTGGCTCCCAGTGTTCCACAAGGTACAGTACTGGCTCCCAGTGTTCCACAAGGTACAGTACTGGCTCCCAGTGTTCCACAAGGTACAGTACTAGCTCCCAGTGTTCCACAAGGTACAGTACTGGCTCCCAGTGTTCCACAAGGTACAGTACTGGCTCCCAGTGTTCCACAAGGTACAGTACTGCCTCCCAGTGTTCCACAAGGTACAGTACTAGCTCCCAGTGTTCCACAAGGTACAGTACTGGCTCCCAGTGTTCCACAAGGTACAGTACTGGCTCCCAGTGTTCCACAAGGTACAGTACTGGCTCCCAGTGTTCCACAAGGTACAGTACTGGCTCCCAGTGTTCCACAAGGTACAGTACTGGCTCCCAGTGTTCCACAAGGTACAGTACTGGCTCCCAGTGTTCCACAAGGTACAGTACTGGCTCCCAGTGTTGCACAAGGTACAGTACTGGCTCCAGGTGTTCCACAAGGTACAGTGCTGGCTCCCAGTGTTCCACAAGGTACAGTGCTGGCTCCAGGTGTTCCACAAGGTACAGTACTGGCTCCCAGTGTTCCACAAGGTACAGTGCTGGCTCCAGGTGTTCCACAAGGTACAGTACTGGCTCCAGGTGTTCCACAAGGTACAGTACTGGCTCCAGGTGTTCCACAAGGTACAGTGCTGGCTCCCAGTGTTCCACAAGGTACAGTGCTGGCTCCAGGTGTTCCACAAGGTACAGTACTGGCTCCAGTGTTCCACAAGGTACAGTGCTGGCTCCAGTGTTCCACAAGGTACAGTGCTGGCTCCCAGTGTTCCACAAGGTACAGTGCTGGCTCCAGGTGTTCCACAAGGTACAGTACTGGCTCCAGGTGTTCCACAAGGTACAGTGCTGGCTCCCAGTGTTCCACAAGGTACAGTGCTGGCTCCCAGTGTTCCACAAGGTACAGTACTGGCTCCAGGTGTTCCACAAGGTACAGTGCTGGCTCCCAGAGTTCCACAAGGTACAGTGCTGGCTCCCAGTGTTCCACAAGGTACAGTACTGGCTCCAGGTGTTCCACAAGGTACAGTACTGGCTCCAGGTGTTCCACAAGGTACAGTGCTGGCTCCCAGTGTTCCACAAGGTACAGTACTGGCTCCAGGTGTTCCACAAGGTACAGTACTGCCTCCAGGTGTTCCACAAGGTACAGTGCTGGCTCCCAGTGTTCCACAAGGTACAGTACTGGCTCCCAGTGTTCCACAAGGTACAGTACTGGCTCCAGGTGTTCCACAAGGTACAGTACTGGCTCCCAGTGTTCCACAAGGTACAGTACTGGCTCCCAGTGTTCCACAAGGTACAGTACTGGCTCCCAGTGTTCCACAAGGTACAGTACTGGCTCCCAGTGTTCCACAAGGTACAGTACTTGCTCTCAGTGTTCCACAAGGTACAGTACTGGCTCCAGTGTTCCACAAGGTACAGTACTGGCTCTCAGTGTTCCACAAGGTACAGTACTGGCTCCAGGTGTTCCACAAGGTACAGTACTGGCTCCCAGTGTTCCACAAGGTACAGTGCTGGCTCCAGGTGTTCCACAAGGTACAGTACTGGCTCCAGTGTTCCACAAGGTACAGTACTGGCTCCAGTGTTCCACAAGGTACAGTACTGGCTCTCAGTGTTCCACAAGGTACAGTACTGGCTCCAGTGTTCCACAAGGTACAGTGCTGGCTCCAGGTGTTCCACAAGGTACAGTACTGGCTCCAGGTGTTCCACAAGGTACAGTGCTGGCTCCAGGTGTTCCACAAGGTACAGTACTGGCTCCAGGTGTTCCAGAAGGTACAGTGCTGGCTCCAGTGTTCCACAAGGTACAGTACTGGCTCCCAGTGTTCCACAAGGTACAGTGCTGGCTCCAGTGTTCCACAAGGTACAGTACTGGCTCTCAGTGTTCCACAAGGTACAGTACTGGCTCCAGGTGTTCCACAAGGTACAGTGCTGGCTCCAGGTGTTCCACAAGGTACAGTACTGGCTCCCAGTGTTCCACAAGGTACAGTGCTGGCTCCAGTGTTCCACAAGGTACAGTACTGGCTCTCAGTGTTCCACAAGGTACAGTACTGGCTCCCAGTGTTCCACAAGGTACAGTACTGGCTCCAGGTGTTCCACAAGGTACAGTCCTGGCTCCCAGTGTTCCAAAAGGTACAGTGCTGGCTCCCAGTGTTCCACAAGGTACAGTACTGGCTCCAGGTGTTCCACAAGGTACAGTGCTGGCTCCAGGTGTTCCACAAGGTACAGTACTGGCTCCAGGTGTTCCACAAGGTACAGTACTGGCTCCAGGTGTTCCACAAGGTACAGTGCTGGCTCCCAGTGTTCCACAAGGTACAGTACTGGCTCCAGGTGTTCCACAAGGTACAGTGCTGGCTCCAGGTGTTCCACAAGGTACAGTGCTGGCTCCCAGTGTTCCACAAGGTACAGTACTGGCTCCAGGTGTTCCACAAGGTACAGTACTGGCTCCAGGTGTTCCACAAGGCACAGTACTGGCTCCAGGTGTTCCACAAGGCACAGTGCTGGCTCCCAGTGTTCCACAAGGTACAGTACTGGCTCCCAGTGTTCCACAAGGTACAGTACTGGCTCCCAGTGTTCCACAAGGTACAGTACTGGCTCCCAGTGTTCCACAAGGTACAGTACTGGCTCCAGGTGTTCCACAAGGTACAGTGCTGGCTCCAGGTGTTCCACAAGGTACAGTGTTGGCTCCAGGTGTTCCCCAAGGTACAGTACTGGCTCCCAGTGTTCCACAAGGTACAGTGCTGGCTCCAGTGTTCCACAAGGTACAGTACTGGCTCCCAGTGTTCCACAAGGTACAGTGCTGGCTCCAGTGTTCCACAAGGTACAGTACTGGCTCTCAGTGTTCCACAAGGGACAGTGCTGGCTCCAGTGTTCCACAAGGTACAGTACTGGCTCCCAGTGTTCCACAAGGTACAGTGCTGGCTCCAGTGTTCCACAAGGTGCAGTACTGGCTCCCAGTGTTCCACAAGGTACAGTACTGGCTCCAGGTGTTCCACAAGGTACAGTACTGGCTCCCAGTGTTCCACAAGGTACAGTACTGGCTCCCAGTGTTCCACAAGGTACAGTACTGACTCCCAGTGTTCCACAAGGTACAGTGCTGGCTCCAGGTGTTCCACAAGGTACAGTACTGGCTCCCAGTGTTCCACAAGGTACAGTGCTGGCTCCAGGTGTTCCACAAGGTACAGTACTGGCTCCAGGTGTTCCACAAGGTACAGTGCTGGCTCCCAGTGTTCCACTAGGTACAGTACTGGCTCCCAGTGTTCCACAAGGTACAGTACTGGCTCCCAGTGTTCCACAAGGTACAGTACTGGCTTCCAGTGTTCCACAAGGTACAGTACTGGCTCCAGGTGTTCCACAAGGTACAGTACTGGCTCCAAGTGTTCCACAAGGTACAGTACTGGCTCCAGGTGTTCCACAAGGTACAGTACTGGCTCCTAGTGTTCCACAAGGTACAGTACTGGCTCCTATTGTTCCACAAGGTACAGTACTGGCTCCAGGTGTTCCACAAGGTACAATACTGGCTCCAGGTGTTCCACAAGATACAGTACTCGTTCCAGGTGTTCCACAAGGTACAGTACTGGCTCCCAGTGTTCCACAAGGTACAGTACTGGCTCCAGGTGTTCCACAAGGTACAATACTGGCTCCAGGTGTTCCACAAGATACAGTACTCGTTCCAGGTGTTCCACAAGGTACAGTACTGGCTCCCAGTGTTCCACAAGGTACAGTACTGTACAGAAATTGCAGACACTACAAGGCTCCAGGCAGACATTGCAAACACTGCAAGGCTCCAGGCAGACATTGCAGACACTGCAAGGCTCCAGGCAGACATTGCAGACACTGCAAGGCTCCAGACAGACATTGCAGACACTGCAAGGCTCCAGGCAGACATTGCAGACACTGCAAGGCTCCAGGCAGACATTGCAAGGCTCCAGGCAGACATTGCAGACACTGCAAGGCTCCAGGCAGACATTGCAGACACTGCAAGGCTCCAGGCAGACATTGCAGACACTGCAAGGCTCCAGGCAGACATTGCAGACACTGCAAGGCTCCAGGCAGACATTGCAGACACTGCAAGGCTCCAGGTAGACATTGCAGACACTGCAAGGCTCCAGGCAGACATTGCAGACACTGCAAGGCTCCAGGCAGACATTGCAGACACTGCAAGGCTCCAGGCAGACATTGCAGACACTGCAAGGCTCCAGGCAGACATTGCAGATACTGCAAGGCTCCAGGCAGACATTGCAGACACTGCAAGGCTCCAGGCAGACATTGCAGACACTACAAGGCTCCAGGCAGACATTGCAGACACTGCACAGCTCCAGGCAGACATTGCAGACACTGCAAGGCTCCAGGCAGACATTGCAGACACTGCAAGGCTCCAGGCAGACACTGCAAGGCTTCAGGCAGACATTGCAGACACTGCAAGGCTCCAGGCAGACATTGCAGACACTGCAAGGCTCCGGGCAGACACTGCAAGGCTCCAGGCAGACATTGCAGACACTGCAAGGCTCCAGGCAGACATTGCAGACACTGCAAGGCTCCAGGCAGACATTGCAGACACTGCAAGGCTCCAGGCAGACATTGCAGACACTGCAAGGCTCCAGGCAGACATTGCAGACACTGCAAGGCTCCAGGCAGACACTGCAAGGCTCCAGGCAGACATTGCAGACACTGCAAGGCTCCAGGCAGACATTGCAGACACTGCAAGGCTCCAGGCAGACACTGCAAGGCTCCAGGCAGACATTGCAGACACTGCAAGGCTCCAGGCAGACATTGCAGACACTGCAAGGCTCCAGGCAGACATTGCAGACACTGCAAGGCTCCAGGCAGACACTGCAAGGCTCCAGGCAGACATTGCAGACACTGCAAGGCTCCAGGCAGACATTGCAGACACTGCAAGGCTCCAGGCAGACATTGCAGACACTGCAAGGCTCCAGGCAGACACTGCAAGGCTCCAGGCAGACATTGCAGACACTGCAGGGCTCCAGGCAGACATTGCAGACACTGCAAGGCTCCAGGCAGACATTGCAGACACTGCAAGGCTCCAGGCAGACATTGCAGACACTGCAAGGCTCCAGGCAGACACTGCAAGGCTCCAGGCAGACATTGCAGACACTGCAAGGCTCCAGGCAGACATTGCAGACACTGCAAGGCTCCAGGCAGACATTGCAGACACTGCAAGGCTCCAGGCAGACATTGCAGACACTGCAAGGCTCCAGGCAGACACTGCAAGGCTCCAGGCAGACATTGCAGACACTGCAAGGCTCCAGGCAGACATTGCAGACACTGCAAGGCTCCAGGCAGACATTGCAGACACTGCAAGGCTCCAGGCGGACATTGCAGACACTGCAAGGCTCCAGGCAGACATTGCAGACACTGCAAGGCTCCAGGCAGACATTGCAGACACTGCAAGGCTCCAGGCGGACATTGCAGACACTGCAAGGCTCCAGGCAGACATTGCAGACACTGCAAGGCTCCAGGCAGACATTGCAGACACTGCAAGGCTCCAGGCAGACATTGCAGACACTGCAAGGCTCCAGGCAGACATTGCAGACACTGCAAGGCTCCAGGCAGACATTGCAGACACTGCAAGGCTCCAGGCAGACATTGCAGACACTGCAAGGCTCCAGGCAGACATTGCACACACTGCAAGGCTCCAGGCGGACATTGCAGACACTGCAAGGCTCCAGGCAGACATTGCAGACACTGCAAGGCTCCAGGCAGACATTGCAGACACTGCAAGGCTCCAGGCAGACATTGCAGACACTGCAAGGCTCCAGGCAGACATTGCAGACACTACAAGGCTCCAGGCAGACATTGCAGACACTGCACAGCTCCAGGCAGACATTGCAGACACTGCAAGGCTCCAGGCAGACATTGCAGACACTACAAGGCTCCAGGCAGACATTGCAGACACTGCAAGGCTCCAGGCAGACATTGCAGACACTACAAGGCTCCAGGCAGACATTGCAGACACTGCAAGGCTCCAGGCAGACATTGCAGACACTGCAAGGCTCCAGGCAGACATTGCAGACACTGCAAGGCTCCAGGCAGACATTGCAGACACTGCAAGGCTCCAGGCAGACATTGCAGACACTGCAAGGCTCCAGGCAGACATTGCAGACACTGCAAGGCTCCAGGCAGACATTGCAGACACTACAAGGCTCCAGGCAGACATTGCAGACACTGCACAGCTCCAGGCAGACATTGCAGACACTGCAAGGCTCCAGGCAGACATTGCAGACACTACAAGGCTCCAGGCAGACATTGCAGACACTGCAAGGCTCCAGGCAGACATTGCAGACACTGCAAGGCTCCAGGCAGACACTGCAGACACTGCAAGGCTCCAGGCAGACATTGCAGACACTGCAAGGCTCCAGGCAGACATTGCAGACACTGCAAGGCTCCAGACAGACATTGCAGACACTGCAAGGCTCCAGGCAGACATTGCAGACACTGCAAGGCTCCAGGCAGACATTGCAGACACTGCAAGGCTCCAGGCAGACATTGCAGACACTGCAAGGCTCCAGGCAGACACTGCAGACACTGCAAGGCTCCAGGCAGACATTGCAGACACTGCAAGGCTCCAGGCAGACATTGCAGACACTGCAAGGCTCCAGGCGGACATTGCAGACACTGCAAGGCTCCAGGCAGACATTGCAGACACTGCAAAGCTCCAGGCGGACATCAACCAAATCTTTCAGTGGGCTGCAGAAAACAATATGAAGTTCAACGATGAGAAATTTCAATTACTCAGATATGGTAAACATGAGGAAATTAAATCTTCATCAGAGTACAAAACAAATTCTGGCCACAAAATAGAGCGAAACACCAACGTCAAAGACCTGGGAGTGATTATGTCGGAGGATCTCACCTTCAAGGACCATAACATTGTATCAATCGCATCTGCTAGAAAAATGACAGGATGGATAATGAGAACCTTCAAAATGACAGGATGGATAATGAGAACCTTCAAAACTAGGGAGGCCAAGCCCATGATGACACTCTTCAGGTCACTTGTTCTATTTAGGCTGGAATATTGCTGCACTCTAACAGCACCTTTCAAGGCAGGTGAAATTGCCGACCTAGAAAATGTACAGAGAACTTTCACGGCGCGCATAACGGAGATAAAACATCTCAATTACTGGGAGCGCTTGAGGTTCCTAAACCTGTATTCCCTGGAACGCAGGCGAGAGA